>NC_058404.1:162539559-162543553 GCF_002201575.2 Neomonachus schauinslandi | reverse complement strand
AAAAAAAAAAAAAAAAAGTTCAATTAAAGGAAAAAAACCAGACTCTTACAAAATATAAAAGAATACATTTGGCTTCAGATTATCAAGATACAATTGAAGTATTTCTAAAATAGCAAAGGCCATTTCCTCCTTTTTTTAAAGTTTCTTTTACTTATTGAAAGACATCAGATTCAGATCTGATCATTTTGTCTGGTGAAGAGAAAATTACCTCTATTTAAACATCTAATTCAATTAATTTAGCCAAGAAGAACTAGTCAACTAAATCAACTTGCCCCTGCTCCTGACAGCTAGTATTTTTCATTAAGTGAGCAGCTGCATAATGGTGGGGAGTTTGAGATCCCCTTCATATGAGGATGGAAGAAAATGCAACACTTATGCACATCCGCAATCACATGTGTATCCCAGAATTGCCAAATGCACCTGAGAAAGGAAGGTGTATGTGCATGCGGGTGAAAACACTACTAACATTCATAAATTGTGCAGCTATAACCTCTGATTACATAACATGTAATTAAAATTATATAGCAAGAATAGAGATTTGCTGTACAATGCTCATTCCATTTTTATAGCATGAAAGCAATTCAATCAACTGTGTTGCAATAATTTTTGTGAATGATTTAGGATTTGTATGAGGGCCATAAAGATATCCTGCATTTGCACTCATCATCCGATTGGTTCTAACACATAGTCTGCATGAAATTCAGATTCTCTGTCTTTGACGTTCACTACTCTGTGCAGATCTCTTGCTCTTCACATTGACTTATGCTTTGCAAGGAAGGGTTACCTGGAAAGAATAAGTGAAGTGAGCTATCATGAGGACTGCCAGAATACCATTGCTCTCTGCTCATCATTCGTACCATGCCCTCAAGTGGAATTTGCTCCTGGACACAGAATGGTCTGTGAGCGTTAAGCCACCCAAGCTGAGACTGGGGTAGTTTCTGTTCCTCCAAGCAAAAGACCAAGGACCGTTGACCTCGTGGGTTCAGGCACTGTGCGAGTGGCCATTCTGCATCAGCTGAGGCTAACACCACCCCAGTAACATCTGTGAAGCCTCAAGCAAGCACACTGTCTTTATCTTGAAATGAGCAGCATCTTCGCCACATTTAGCATCCCGTCTCAGGGAAAGTAGACAATGTGGCCGAAGGACTGGGCTGCAGCTAGAAACTGTTGCTTATCTCTACACTGGCTGTAACAGTGTTGATGCTGGTGGGAGCCCTTCCACTTGTGAGAACTTTCCAGAAATTCAGCTGCCAGGGAAAGAACAATTATTGCAACCATTCCCTTCCAAGGCAGTGCTAGTCCTATTGCAAAATTTATCCTTTTACCAGAAAACAGCTTTTCAAAGTTGAAAATGTTCTCAAGTCATCTTACTTTGTATGCCTTCATCTGAGAGTGGAAGCCAAGGTCATGGTTGCCAGCAACTGCACTGAGCTTCACCTGAGGTGGATGGCCGAACACTTGACATCTGCCCATACCACCTGTCAGCCTAGAAGGAGCTCCACCCTCTGAGCATCCCTCAGAGTAAAGATGGTTTCAGACAGTCTGGAAGGTTCTGTCCAGTGGCTGTTTTCTTCATAATCCATCTATCTAGTGACTTCTTATTTGCCCAAGGAAGTGGCTACCAGCCAAAAACATGATCCAGGTTAGCACAAGTTCAAGAACTCTTGTTCTTTGTGAAAGCTGGCATTTTCACCTCAGGCCAACTATACTGAAAGACCACTAAGTAATAGATTAAAAATTCATAAAATAGGAGAACTGCAAAGAGAACAACCATGAACATTAACTGCAAATAGCTCTTCCTCTTTGACAGAAAAAAAAAAAAATTCTGCCTTCGAAATCCTAAACTGATTGAAGACTTTTCTTCTGCATAAACCCGGTTCCAATGGTGACCTTTTAAATCCAGTAGAAATTTGCCATGAGAAAACTTGGAAACACCAAGCAAGATGAAGATGTTGTTCAGATCTCAGCTTAACACCTGGTATAAAGGCTTCACATTGGCACACACTCATCAGAAACCAAGTGAGCTTGTGTCTATTTTATATTCCTCCAGTCCCAGGTGTTTCCCTATTTATGTATTTGCTTACTTACTTACTTTTCTATTTTCTTTGGCCCTTAGCATTGCCACTTATGGAAAATGCAGACAGGTCCTTGTGCTTCTAGTCCTTGAACTAGAAGGCTAAAGATGAAGAATTAGGGGATGTGGCTGGAATTTCCCATCTGTGGTAAAATATGGAGTGGGCTTAGGGATTATTTAAGGGTTTGACTGTCACAAGCTGGTCTTAGAGATCCTTGGGAGGTAGAGTTCCCTCAAAAAGTCATAGGCTTCTGCTCTATTTGTTTCCATCAGAGTGTTCCAGTAATCGCAGCCAATGCTTCTGGTCTTATACCCAAAGGACTTTATTTAGAGAATTTATAAGAATAATTTTTAGAATTATTTTTTAACTTAAAGTAAAATTAACTTTTTTATGTACAGCTGTGTAACTTTTGAAAAATGCATATTCATGAAACTACCTCCAGAATCAGGATACAGATTAGTTCCCTCCCTCCAAAGAGATCTGCTCCTGCTGCTGTAGGTCTGTGGTCAAACCTCCCCCACCTCTAACCTACTGACTTGTTTTCCATCCCTATAGTATTACCTTTTCTATAACATAATGTAAATGGAATCAGACCATATATAATGTCTGAGCCTGACTTCTTTCATTTAAATAATGCATTTGGGAGTCATCTATGTCATTGCAAGTATCAATAGTTCATTCCTTTTTATTGCTAAGTAATATTCCATTGTATGGATGACCTGTATTCTGCTTATTCATTTACCAGTTAAAGGATAATGGGTTTCTTCTAGTTTTTGGTGATTATGATCAATGCTGCAATGAACATTTGCCTCCATGTTTTTGTGTGAACATAACTTTTCACTTCCCATTGCTGGGTCATATGGTAGGTATATATTTAAATTTATAAAGAACTGCCAAACGATTTTCTAAAGTGGCTGTACCATCTTGCATTCCCACCAGCAATGCCTGAGAGTTCCAATTGCTCTACCCTTGCCAGCAACTGCTATTCTCAGTTTGTTCTTATTTTACCCATTTTAATAGATGTGCCATGGTATCTCGTGTGCATTTCCCTAATGACTAATGATGTTGAGCATCTTTTCATATGTTTATTTGCCATCCATGTATCTTTTTTTGGTGATGTGAATGTTCTTTCGCTCATTTTTTAATTGGGTTGTTTGTTTTCTTAGTTTTCAGTCTTGAGAGATATTTTCAGATACAAGTCCTTTGTTAGATATTTGATTTGCAAATGTTTCTCCCAGTCTCGTTTTTTCATTTTCCAACAATTTCTCTTGCGGAGCCGAAATTTGGAATGTTGATTAAGTCCCATTTATCATCTTTTTCACTTACAGACTGTGCTTTTCATGTCATATCTCAGAGCTCTGTGCCAAAACCAGCATCATGAACATTTCCTCCTATACTTGCTTCTGGAAGTTTCATTGTATTACATTTTACATTTAGGCCTATAATTCATTTTGATAATTTTGGTATTAAGTATGAAGTATAGGTCAAGATTCATTGTTTTATGTATGGCTGTCAAATTTTTCAAGCATCAGTTTCAGAAAAAGGCAATTCTCCATTGAATTGACTTTATACTTTTGTCAAAAAGCAAATCAATTCAGGGATGTGGAGAGAGGCGAACCCTCCTACACTGTTGGTGGGAATGCAAGCTGGTGCAGCCACTCTGGAAAACAGTATGGAGGTTCCTCAGAAAGTTGAAAATAGCTACCCTATGTCCCAGCAATTGCACTACTGGGTATTTACCCCAAAGATACAAATGTAGGGATCCGAAGGGGCACATGCACCCCGATGTTTATAGCAGCAATGTCCACAATAGCCAAACTGTGGAAAGAGCCAAGATGGCCATTGACAGATGAATGGATGAAGAAGATGTGGTATATATATATATATATATATATATATATATATATATATATATATAT
>NC_058404.1:162389046-162539549 GCF_002201575.2 Neomonachus schauinslandi | reverse complement strand
ATATATATATATATATATATATATATATATATATATATATATATATAATGGAATATTATGCAGCCATCAAAAGGAATGAAATCTTACCATTTGCAATGACGTGGATATAACTAGAGGGTATTAATGCTGAGCAAAATAAGTCAACCAGAGAAAGACATGTATCATATGAGCTCACTGATACGAGGAATTCTTAATCTCAGGAAACAAACTGAGGGTTGCTGGAGTGGGGGGTGGGAGAGATGGGGTGGCTGGGTGATAGACATTGGGGAGGGTATGTGCAATGGTGAGTGCTGTGAACTGTGTAAAACTGTTGAATCACAGACCTGTACCTCTGAAATAAATAATACATTATATGTTAAAAAAAAAAAAGAAGATAGTAGGAAGGAAGAAATGAAGGAGGCGGAAATCGGTGGAGGAGACGAACCATGAGAGACGATAGACTCTGAGAAACAAACTGAGGGTTCTAGAGGGGAGGGGGGTGGGGGGATGGGTTAGCCTGGTGATGGGTATTAAAGAGGGCATGTACTGAATGGAGCACTGGGTGTTATACGCAAACAATGAATCATGGAACACTACATCAAAAACTAATGATATAATGTACGGTGATTAACATAACATAATAAAATTTAAAAAAAGAAATAAAAATTAAAAAAGCAAATCAATTAACCATATACTAGTGTGGGTCTGTTTCTTGACTCTCCTCTGTTCCACTGACGTCTGTGTCTATTCGTTCAGCAGTATCACGTTCTCTTGATTACTATAACTTTATAGTAAGTCTTAAAATCAGGTGGCTTGAGTCCTCCAAAGTTTTTCTTCTTTTTTAAAATTATTTCAGCTATTCTAATTACTTTGTATTCTGTATAAATTTTAGAATCAGCTTTTGATATTGTAAGAAAATCTGAAGTAATTTTGATCGAGATTGCAATAGATCTGTAGATCAATTTGGTGAGAATTGACATCTTAACCACACTGAGTCTACCAATCCATGAACATGATATATCTCTCCAATTGATCTAGGTCTTTGATTTCTTTCATCAACATTTTGTAGTTTTCCATCTGCCTATACTTCATTGGATTTATATCTAAGCATTTCATTTTGGGGCAACTGTTAAAAATGATAGTTTTGTAAAATTTTTGTTTCCAATTGTTCAATGTGGTAGAGAGATAAATACACTTGATTTTATATATTGATCATGTACTTTGCAACCAGTCTAAACTCACTAATTAGTTCTAGGAGCTTTTTTGTAGAATTCTTGGGATTTTCTATGTAATCATGTGGTCTGTCAATAACGGCAGTTTTATTTCTTGCTGTCAATATGTCTGTATGTCTTTTTCTTGCTTTATTTCACTGACTAGAGTGTCCAGTATGCTGTTGAATAGGAATCATGAATGCAAACATCCTTATTTTTTCTCAATCTTAGAGGGAAAGCATTCAATCTTTCATTAAGTAGGGGTGTTTTTTTTTTGTACTTTTTATCATTTTGGGGTTTTGTCATGAATATATGTTGATTGTTGAATTTCATCCATTTTTTTGCATCTGTTAAAATGATCTTATGCTTTTTCTTCTTTAGTTTTTAATATAATATGGTTGAGTTATGTTGATTGATTTTAGAATGTTGAACCAGCCTTGCATTTCCAGGATAAACCACTCCTTCCACCCCGCTTTGGTAGTGATATATTTTGTATCTATAGTTGGACTTCAACCATTCATAGTTTGTTAGGAATTTCTGTGCCTGTGTTCATGAAGGATTTTAAGCTGTAGGCTCCTCCCCCTCATTTCTCCCCCTCCTCCTTATTCTCCTTCTTTTTGGCAAGTCATTCTGGCCTCAGAGAATAAGTAGAGATCATGTGGAATTTATATGATTTCTTCCTTAAATATTTGGAATAATTCACCAGTAAAGTCATCTAGACTTGAAGTTTTCCTTGTTAGGTTTTTAACTATGAATTTTATTTTTTAAATATATATAAAACCACTCAGGTTATCTACATCTTCTTGTATGAGTCTTGGTAATTTGTGTCTTTCAAAGAATTGATCTTTTTAATCAAAGTTGTTGAATTTACAGGCATAGAATTGTTTAGTATTCTGCTGTATTTTCAATGTCAATATCACTGGGACCTATCATGGTATCTTTTTTATTCTGATATTGGTAATTCATGTCTTCTCTCTCTCTCAGCTCAGTACAGATTTTATTCATCTTTCCAAAGAACCAGCTTTTGGTCTCATTGATTTCCTCCCTTGTTTTTCTGTTTTTAATTTCATTGATTTCTGCTGAGTACTGTTTTCTTTCTTCTGCTTATTCTGTATTTAATTAATTCTTCTTTTTCTAGCTTCTAAAGGTATAATATCAGATTTTTATCTGAGACCTTTCTTCTTTATTAGTATGTCTTAATGTTTTAAATTTCATATTTTTATTTAATGTTTTAAATTTTCCTATGAGTACTGCCTTAGTTGCATCCCGCAGGTTTTGATATGCATAAGATATTTTTAAATTTTCCCTGGCTAATTTCTATGTATCTATTTTCAAGTTCCTTAACTCCTGAGTTACCTCCATTCTCCTATGGAACTATTCTGTAGGGCTTTTTATTTCAGTTAGTGTAAGAGTTGAGCTCTAAAATATTCCTTTATTCTTTCTTATAGTTCTTACTTATTTGCTGAACATTTTAATCTTTGCCTTCATTTCAGGAGAGTTTGTCCTTACTTCATAAAGTATAGATACAATAATTGCTTTAAAGTCTTTGGTATCTCCAACATCTGAGTCATCTTGGGATTGGAATCTGTTGATTATATTCCCATGAAAGTAGTTGAGATTGTCCCCGGGTCTTTGTATGTTGAGTAATATCAGATAATATCCTGGACGTTATGAATGTTTTGTTTTGAGTCTCTGGGTCCTGTTTAAATCCTCTGGAAAATGTTGATGTTTTTGTTTTAGCAAGCAATCAATCTGATGAGATTCAGAGTACAACTCCTGATCCCCTTTTGTGTGCTGTGGCTTCCATGTCAGTTTAGTTTTCAAAGCCTTTGCTGTACTATTCGAGTCTGACCCCATGTGAGCACTTCCTAGGTCTGGGACCTGAGAGGTGATCTACATGGTAGTTTGGTTTCCCAAACCTTCGCTGGGCTGCTTCGGGTAAATTTAGTGTACGTGCAACTCAATGATGGGTCCAGGATTTGACACACAGATTTAGAGCATCTCTTTGTTCAATTACCCACACTGTCCATCAACGAGGGGCCCCTTTTCTGGTCCTCTAGCTAGGAACCTTGTTGTTTATCCTTTCTGCACACACTTCTTGTGACTGAGTCTGCCTCAGGGACACAGCAGTGCAAGACCACAGGGCTTGCTGGTCAGAGAGAAAGGTTTTCTCTCAGAGACTTAGATGTCTATATTTTAGATCTGAGGTTTAGCTGTCTTGGTGATTTCGTGTACAGCCTCTCCTGCTATAGAAGTACAGTGTCATGAGGGGGGCTTGCCCCAGAATAGGATTGGGAGAGTGAAAAAGAACATGCAGGGGCGTTTCTTCCCCGTGCTCTGCCCTGTGTGGGTCCTACTTGTTGGTCCACTGGCACAAAAGTGAAGGGTATTCTTGGAGCTTTTTCTGTCCTTGCCTCCTGCACAATTCCAGGATGCAGGCTGCTCTCAACTATAAAACAGAAGGTATGGTGGATTCCAAAATAAAGAAAGAAATTTATCCCTGTATCAGTCATTCCTCAAGAATTTACTTTTGGGGGATGCCTGGGTAGCTCGGTTGTTAAGCGTTTGCCTTTGGCTCAGGTCATGATCCCAGGGTCCTGGGATCGAGCGCCGCATCATGCGGGCTCCCTGCTCTGCGGGAAGTCTGTTTCTCCCTCTCCCACCACCCCCCTCTCCGTCCGGCTTGTGTTCCTGCTCTCACTGTCTCTGTCAAATAAATAAATAAAATCTTAAAAAAAAAAAAAAGAATTTACTTTTGGGGCCCCTGGGTGGCTCAATCAGTTGGGCATCTGCCTTCGGCTCAGGTCATGATCCTGGGGTCCTGGGATCCGAGTCCCACATTGAGCCCCACATCAGGCTCCTCACTCAGTGGGGAGTCTGCTTCTCCTCTCTCTGTCTGTCCCTCTGGCCCCCACTCGTGCTCTCTCTCTCAAATAAATAAATAAATAACATCTTTAAAAAAAGATTTTACTTTTTGGCCCCAATATGCCTACTAGTATTTACTCCTCAGAGTCCTCAGACAGGTGCATATGCATTTAGGGTGGAGCGTGCTTAATCCATTACAGCCACTCTGAATTTACTTTGTCTATGAGCTACATATTTTCACTTTATTCACTGACTTCTGCATCTAACCTCAGATTTGAAATTCAACCCCACTCTTTTTCTTCTCTCTTATCACAGCAGCTGTTTCGAAGTGTCATCAGCTGTGGCCGGTTGTCATTTCTCAGGTGAAAGCACTTAAAGCT
Organism: Neomonachus schauinslandi; assembly: GCF_002201575.2. Taxonomy (NCBI): domain Eukaryota; kingdom Metazoa; phylum Chordata; class Mammalia; order Carnivora; family Phocidae; genus Neomonachus; species Neomonachus schauinslandi. The sequence goes on along the minus strand of NC_058404.1, from coordinate 162,535,114 downwards.
GCAAAGGGTTCACAAATAATAACATTGTGTCAGGGTAAGAGCACCTGGTTTGGTGAGGAAGAACTTGGGTCAAGTCCAGCTCTGCCACTTATCAGGCATGAGATGGTGAGGAAGTTCCTGAATCTCTCTGACCTGTGGTTTCCTCGTCTGTAAAATAAAGGTCATTATCCAAACCTCATAAGATTGTTTTGAAGAGGATGCTGGACACTCTGTGCATAGGGCCTGCCTATACCAGGCACTCAAGAAGTGGTAACTATTGTTATTGTTAGGAACAAGTTGCACTGTTGATGTTTCTTTAGCCAATTTTGGTCTCAAGACACCCCTCTGCTTTGTAGTCTTGTCTCAGTGCTCACGGTAACAGTTACCATCACACCTCAGTCAAGATAATATCGCACTATAGATGAGGTCAGTACGCATCTTGAAAATGAAGATCCGTAAGAGATCTGTTTGTGTATTTTTTGAGGATGTGATTCTGACAAATGGGAGTGACCCAACAACCAGTAAGTGTCTTCTGGAGAAACATTTAGGAGGGATCTGGCAATCCTGAATAAAAAAATCGAAATAGCTGTGGAAAACACAAAAGAGGGTATGAGAATATGGTGACATATTCTACCTTTGGCAGAAGTTTTTTAGTCCACTAGCTTTTTTTTTTTTAAAGATTATTTATTTATTTATTTGACAGAGAGAGACACAGCGAGAGGGAACACAAGCAGGGGGAGTATGAGAGGGAGAAGCAGGCTTCCTGCCGAGCAGGGAACCCGGTGATGGGCTCAATCCCAGGACCCCGAGATCATGACCTGAGCCGAAGGCAGACGCTTAACAACTGAGCCACCCAGGCGCCCTGCTTTTTTTTTTTTTTTTTTTTTACTTGTACCTTGGACTCATTTATTTCTTTGTTTCCTGAAATATCCTGATAGCAACTCTTTTCTATTCATCAATCTTCATTGGAAGTTTAAAAGCTTGTCACTGCCTGGAGTTTCTTTGTTGAAACTGAAGTAGCATTTTTCATAATTCAGCCTTTGGCGGGGGAGCTAATTATCTTTTTCCATTTGCTAATTAGTGGTCATAACTGTTCCTTCTTTTCCCTTTCTGATTTTCTATTGCCTTTCTCCTATCTGGCAGGTTATAACTTGCTTCAGCATTTGCTTCTTGAATTTTTCTTCTTGCTAGCTCTCTTGTTTATGAGCTTTAATGCTTGCCTGGGACTTTTTAATTGCACTCTATTTGAACACAAATGGCTTCTGAACTTTTTATTCTTCACATTTCTGCAATGATAATAAGTAATAGAGTCAAATTTAACTAAAGAAGAAGAATATCAAAAGTTCTCTAGAGCAGAACACCGAATAATACAGCATTTCATTAGTTTTCAACACCCACACTAGAAATCTCACTTGCTGATAATTCTTTTCCATTCCGTTGCTATTGCTTCTACATTCACAATGTCTGCCATTATTTCAAAAGTGCCAAAATAAAGCAATGATTCCTTCCACAGGGAAATGTTGGGCTGAAGTGAGCTGACTGCTAAGAAAGGAAAAGTACCAGTTATACTGAATATTGAAATGCCATATGTACCAATCACCGAGTGTCTATTTTCTTTATGAGCGCCTACTGTATACATAGCAATGTACAAAACCAAAAATGAAATAGGTCCAATGCTCCTCCCTTCTCCATACCATCCCCTGCTTCCTTTCATTCTAGCCAACCAATTTTTATCCCAAGTACTCTTTCTTGAAAAGCATGAACCTTAAAAGCCCCACACGTGTGACTTCCCAGCCCACCATCATATGTAGGTACAAGGAATGCCGGGAGCCAGAAGGAGCGGGCCAGGAGAGCTCCACTATGGCAATGTGGTAATGCCACTCAGGTGTGGGAGGGCTCTTGTTCAAGTGGCCCAGGAGTAGAACTCGACTGTATGTGGGGGGGTGGGTACAATGGATCTCCTCTCTTTGAGCTGAAGAATCTGGAACTCTGCCCTGAAACATGTTTATATGATCCATTTTATTTTTTTCTAAAGGGTTTTATTTATTTATTTTATTATTTCTAAAGGGTTTTATTAAAGGGTATTATGACGGTAGGAGGAGAAGGGAACATCTGAAGAGAGATCTACATTAGCAAAACATTCTGAGCTGTGATTTGGGTTTATTGCTGCCTTTGGGGTTTCCAAGATTTTTAAACGTTTTTAGTCAGCTATGGAAAAATACATCTTAAAATGATAATGCTGTGTCAAAAATAAATTTCTAGAGAAGATAATGAAAATAAAGGGCTATGTAAGAGGCTGTCAAAAGCCTAACTAAGAGATGTTTTCTTCCCAAAGTGATGGGGTAATTGGTCCTGAACCAACCCTCCTATTGAAAACAAGTATAAAACTGCAAAAGATATGTGAAACGGATTAATTTCTTTGCCCACAGGAAGTACAGAACTGTGATCCTCGAGTGACGGGAAGCGAACAAGATGAGCCCCACCAATGGTCCAGCACCTCCTGGACTGTAGCACAGGAGGCAGAACGTTGTTGGGTGCTGGCCGTCCCCGAGAGCTGAGCGACACAGATTAGAATCCAGATTCCGAGTTGGCTAAGATGGGTGAGGAACTCACCTTGGCTGCTGAGTACTGTCCCGTCCACTGTCAGGGCCTCCTTAAAGCAACCTGCAAGGCAAGGTATAAAGGCTAGGCCTAAAAACTCTCAGGAGCAAGACTGGCTCCAAAGCTCCCTGTCTGCAAGGTTGGCCAAGCTGGCTAGGTCTTCACTGAAGTGTCACTTCTACCTTGAACCCACACTCTTCCCTCTCCCAGTATAGGCGTTCCTCACTTAGGGACATCTTTCACCCGCATACTCCATCTCAGCATTCGCTTATAGAGGATTCAACCAAAAATCTGCCATACTGGAGAATTCTAACATTTGAGGAGGATATACTAACAATACTGCACACAGTCTGAAAATAGAGGAGGAGAGAACCCTCCTACATCATATGGCCAGCCTAACCCTGTATCCAAAGTCTGACAAGGACATTATAAGAAAACTAAGATCAATATCCTTCAAAACATAGGTGTAAAAATTTTTTAAAATCCAACAATGTATAAAAAAGGAAAATATGTCATGACAAATGGGGCTTATACTAGAAATGCAAGATAGAATTAACATCTGAAAAAAAAGAAAATAAATGTAATCCACTACATAACAAGATAAAAGTTAAATCATGTGATCATTTCAATAGATGCAGAAAAAGCTTTTGACAAATTTCAACATGGCTGCGTGATAAAAACTCTCAGAAAAATAGAAAAGAATACCCTCAATCTGATAAAGGGCACCTATGAAAAAATCTATAGATAATATGATATTTAATGGTGAAAGAATGAGTTTTTTCCTCTTAAGATCAGGAATGAAGTGAGACTATCTAATGTCAATACTCTATCCAACATCATACTGGAAGTTCTAGTCAGTTCAATGCAGTAACGAAAGGAAATATAAGGCAAAAATCTCAAAAGAAAGGAAAAAGTATGACAGTCTTTATCCACAGACAACATGATTGAGTATAAATGAAATCCTAATAAATAGATAGAAAATGTTAAAACAATCAAATGAATTTGGTAAGATTGTAAAATATAAGGTCAATATACTAAAATCAAATATGCTTAACTATAGGAAACTGAGGGTTGCTGGAGGGGAGGTGGGTGGGGGGATGGGGTGATTGGGTGATTGGGTGATGGGCATTAAGGAGGGCACGTGATGTGATGAGCACTGAGTGTTATATGCAACTGATAAATTATTGAACACTACCTCTGAAACTAATGATGTACTACTATATGTTGGCTAATTGAATTTAAATTAAAAAATAAATAAAAAAATAAGTCGTATATATGTTCATCCTTAAAAAAATTAATTAAATAAAATATACTTACTTATACCAGCAACAAAAAACTGAAAATATATTTTAAAATGATACCATTTACAATAACAAAAAATACTGAAATTTTGAAGAATAAATGTAATGAAAAATATGCATTACCCCTATTTTGAAAGCTGAGCAAGTAAGGACTGAAATAATGGGAGAGTTGTCTTATATTCATGGGTTGGAAGACTCGATTTTATTAGGATCTCATTTCTCCTCAAATCAACCCATAGACTGAAAGCAATCTCAATCAGAATCCCAACAGGCTTCTTATAATAATTAATAAGCTGATTTAAAAATGTATATAGGAATGCTAAGACATAGAAGAGCCAGAGCAATCTTGCAAAGATCAAAGTTTGAGAACTTACTGTAGTTGATTTCATGACTAAGTATAAGACTATGGAAACCAAGACCATATGGTATTAGTGAAAGGCCAAATAGATCAAAACAGAGCAATCAGTACAGAGAGTCCAGAAATAGACCTTTATGGCGATTGACTTTGACTAAGTTGTCAAGGAAATTCAGTGAGGAAATGTTAACAGGTAGTGTTGGAACAACTAGATACCAAATGGGGGAAACCTCAACTCTTATACCATATAGAAAAATTAACTTGAAATGCATTCTAAGCCTATGCATAGAAGCTAAAACTCCAAAACTCTGAAAGAAAACATGTAAGAAAGTTTTCACCACCTTGAAATAGAAAAAGATTTCATAGACAGGACACCAAAAACAGAAAGCATAACAAAAAATTTGATGAAATAGACTTGCATCAAAATTAGAATTTTCTTCCCTTTGAAAGACATTAAGAAAATTTAAAAAGCCAGTTACACACTGAAAGAAAATAAATGCAATACAAACAGTTGACAGAGAACTTATTTAAAGAACTCCAAGAACGCAATATTAAAAAGACAGACAATGACATTTGTTTAAAGGGCAACATCCTCTAGGAGGCACCTCATGAGGAGATAGAAAATGACCCAGAGCAAATGAAAAAAATGCTCAACATCATTCAATCATGAGGAAAATGCAAATCAAAACCATGACATAGCACTTCATGTGCCCCGAGACGGCTATCACAAAGACATAATAGTGAGGGTTGGTTAGAATGTGGAGAAACTGGAGCCATCATAAATTGATGGTAGGAATGTAAAATGGTGTATCCCCATCCTCAGGAAAACAATTTGGCATTTCCCCAAAATATTAAAATAGAGTAACTATATGAGCCAGAAATTACACTACTAGGTATATACTGAAGAGAGCTGAAAACATATATCCACTCAAAAACTCATACTGGTAACTGTAGCAGCATTATTCATGATAGCCAAAAAGTAGGGACGACCTAAGTGTCCACCAACCAATTAACAGGCAAATAAACTGTGGTATATCCATAATGTGGAATATTATTTGGTCATAAAAAGGAATGAAATTCTGACACTTGTTACAATGTAAATGAGCCTTGAAAACATTATATGCTAAGTGAAAGAAGTCAGACACAAAACACCATATATTATAAGATTCCATGTGTGTGAAATGTCCAGAAGAGACAAATCCAAATGGATAGAAAGTAGTACTTGCCAGGAATTGCGGAGAGGAGAAAATAGGGAGTCACTGCTCATAGATAAGGGGCCTCTTTTTGGGGTGATGAAGGTGTTCTGGAATTAGACAGTGATGATGGCTACACAACATTGTGAATATACGAAACCCCACTGAATTGTACACTTCCAATGAACTTTATGTTATGTGAATCATATCTCAAAAAAAAAGTTGGGTTTTTTGTAGTATGGATATAGAATAATTGGCACAAATTCCCAGAACACTTCAGTCATTATCAAACTACAGTTTCCACTAACTCCTTCCTAAAAGCCATTGCTGACATGACTTAATTTTTGGAACAGAAAATATTGTCACTGTATCCAGAGAAATTATGATTCTTCCCGCTGACTCCTCCAGAGAGACTAACAGTTCTCTTCCACCCACATATGGGGGAGAACGGGGCATGGTCTTACTTATGCAAACTCTGCCACAGCAAGCAGTTAATTTATTTTTGAGCTTTGACAAATCAAATCTGGATTTTAGTCTACTTAATGCAAAATGCTTACAGTGTTTCTTTGTTCTAACACTTGTGTTTTCACTTTGGTGATGCTGGCATTTGCTTGTGGAATTCAACCAATTCAGCTACCAGACAGGTTTTAAAGGCTCTTCTGTTCCAAGGCTGATCATTAGAATAGCAAAATATGTTTGTTTTCCACATCTTCCCACCATTTTAGCCTAGGAAAAAACTTCATATGAGAAGTGAATTTTTCTTTTACAGTTTCTCTGGAGATTGTTCAAATAATATGAAGCCTAAGATTGACTTCACTTGAGAAGCAGCATATGAATATGCTTTTAAATGAAAAAGTGTGTTTTCATCTGCAATGTGACCTGAAAGACAAGAAACACTCTGTGGAGAGAAGGTTAGAATGACTATTAAAACTAAGTCTAGTCCCATATTTGTGGCTACCTAATTTGTGGGGACCACAGTGATTCTGGGCCCCAGTTCTCCCATCTGTTACATATAGAGACTAAGTAGTTGGTTTTGGGGGGGGGGTTGTTTTTGTTTTTGTTTTTGTTTTTTAAGCTGGCTTATTAGCGAGGCTTATCCAGATAACAAGAACCAATAGTGTATGGGGATGGGTGGGTGGAGGGTATTATAAGGATTTGGACAAGTGATTATGGAGGCTGAGATGTTTCAAGATCTCCAGTCAGCAAGATGGAGGCCCAGAAGAGCTGATGGTATACATTCCAGTCTGAAAGCCAGCCGACTCAAGGCCCAAGAAGAGCCAATGTTTCAATTTGAGTTTGAAGTTGGAAAAAGACCAATATCCCAACTCAGGGCAGTCAGGCCAGAAGAGTTCTGTCTTTCACTTGGGAGGGTAAGTCTTTTTGTTCTATTCAGGCCTTGAACTGATTGGATGAGGCCCATTCACATTAGGGAAGGCAATCTATCTGCTTTACTCAGTCTACAGATACAAATGTTAATCTCATCCAAAAATATCCTCACAGACACACTCAGAGTAATATTTGAGCAAATATCTGTGCACTCTGTGGTTCCGTCCCCAAATTAACCACTGCAACTGGGTAACCCTTTGTTCAAACTGTATCTAATGCAGAAGCTAAATATGTGAAACAAATGAAAGAAGATGCAGTACCCATTGGAAGATTTACTGTAGGGTCACCCTACCTCCTCATCCTGTGATGATCCCAAGGGTGGATGTGGAATAAGGGGCAGGACAGCCACTTGCCCAAGTGCCAACCTCTAAGGGAGTACTAGAAACCTAAAACATCGTAGGAAAAGGAAACAGTTGCTGGTTTTAGATCGGTGTCCATCTTCCTATCACCCGTGGCGATTTTTTAGCTGGCATAATGCCACTCTGAAGAAAGACCATATAACCTAGGCATCCTTGTGACTGGGTACTGGCCAAACGGATGAGAATAAAGTGATGTGGGCCACTCTAGGTCCTGCCCTTAAGAGGAAAGTTTGCACATCCTCCTTCCTCTTTCCCCATTCCAGCTGGCTGGAATACAAACATGGCGGTGAGTCATCTTGTACCACACAGATGAGAACACCACCACACAGTTGGAGGGTCAAGAAGAGAGGAGTCTAGGCTCCCAGTGATCTTGCAAAGCAAAGCTGCTATACCAGCACAGATGTTTCTGTGTGAGAGAAATAAAAGTTCTATTTCATTTATGCCATTGTTATTTTGTATTTCTGTTACGTGGAGTTGAAATTATATCCTAACAGAAAAAGGAATCTATCAGAATTTCTCTAAGGGAGAATAACATGTATGTTTAGAAGGAACACTTGGGAGAAGGGACATCCTTAACAAAGAACAGGCTGAATGGAGACATTTTACATCTGTGGGGTAGGAGTACTGAGATTGAGATTGATAGTGACCATTAGTCATCTACCCTCTCACAAACAGGACAAAGCTCATTATTTGGAGAAGACTCCAAATAAACTTAAACAAATGTTTTTAAAATATAAATATGAAGAAGAACTAAAGTACTAGCATGTGCAAGTCGTGATGGGTCCCCATCCGATCTTGAGGGGCAGCTCTATGGATTTGATTAGAACTCTTAAAAATCATGGGAGGATAAGGCTCCTAAGTCCTCATCCAACATCATCATTTTCTGTATATTCTTTCCAGATTCCAGTGTCCCAGATGCACAAGCGTCGTTCAAATGTAAGAAGCAGCTTTATCATCTCATCGGAGCAACATGGAAAAACAGCTCCTGGAAAGTTGTCTATACTTTACTGTCCCTTCATAAATTCTCCTTAGCCCACTTCAATCAGACTTGCTTTCTACCACTCCTTTTAAAGTTTTTTTTTTTTAATTTTAATTTTTAATTGAAGTATAGTTGACGTATAATACCGTATTGGTTTCATGTGTACAACACGGTGATTGGTCAATGATGGACACTAGGATATGCTCACCACGATAGTATAGTTACCCTCCATCAGCACACAAAGTTATTACAATATTACTGACTATATTTCCTATGCTGTTCTTTCCATCCCTGTGACTTCTTTATTTCATAACTGGAAGCTTGTACCCCATAATCCCCATCACCTATTTCACCCATCTCCCAACCCCCCTCCCCTCTGGCAACCACTAGTTTGTTCTATTTATGAATCTGTTTCTATTTGCATTGTTTTTGTTTGTTTGTTCATTTTGTTTTGTTTTTCAGATTCCACATATCAGTGAAATCATATGGCATTTGTTATTCCCTGCCTGACTTACTTCACTTAGCATAACACCCTCTGGGTTCATCCATGTTGTCGCAGATGGTAAGATTTCATTCTTTGCATTCTCACATTCTCATGTATCTTTTCTTTTAAAGCTATTGATGACTTCCATCTTGGAGAAATGGGTGGGCACTTGTGAGCACTTATCTTACTGTATCTCTAAAGAGAATATGACATGATCATTCTGTCCTCTTTGAAATACTTCCTTCATTTGACTTCTTCATCCTGCTGGTTTTCTTGTCTCTCACCAGTTGATAATTCCCAGTGTTCTTTGATGGTTTTCCTTTATTGCCCCAAATTCGACGTGTTAGCATGCCCCTTCAAGCCTTTGTCCTCTGATGTTTTCTACACTTTTAGTATCTGAGTGATCTGATTTGGTCCTGTGGATAAACCCCATTTCTATATAATGACTCTCAAATTTATAACTCCAGCACCAACCTGCACTTTAGACTCACATACCCAATTTACATAACACTTTAATATCTCCACTTTGGTATCTAACAAGAAATCGGAGCCATAACATATCTAGAACTAGGTTTTATAAATTTACGCTCAATTTCAATACTAAGCATATTTTACCTATAGTAAAATACATAGATTTTAAGTACAAACTGTGAGAAGTTTTGATAGATGTATGTACCTGTCTATAAAAGGTATCAAGATACAGAACATTTTTTTGTCACTCCAGACAATTCCCTCATATTCTTTTCTGGTTAACCTCCCTCCCCTCTGCCCCCAAAGAAGAAACCACTGCTCAGATGACTGTTAGCAAGGACTGATGTTGCCTCTCCTGGCAATTATTGAGAAACGGATGTTAATACATCCAGTTGTGGTGTGCTTATTTCTTCCTTTACCTCATGTTTTGCTTCATGTTGTTCTTAAGTGCATACGTATCTATGATTTACTTGTCTTCTTCATGGATTGGCCTTTTTATCATAATGAAAAGTCTTTCTTTACCTCTGGTAATCGTCCTCATTTTGAAGTCTACTTAGTCCAGTACTAATGTAGCAAAATCTGCTTTCTTAATATTAGTGTTAATATATTTTTCTATCCTTTTACTTTCAAACTATCTTAGTCTTTATATTCAAAGTAAATCCTTTATAATTTTTCTTTTTCTTTTCTTTTTTTTAAAGATTTTATTTATTTATCTGAGAGAGAGAATGAGAGACAGCACGAGAGGGAAGAGGGTCAGAGGGAGAAGCAGACCCCCCGCTGAGCAGGGAGCCCGATGCGGGACTCGATCCCGGGACTCCAGGATCATGACCTGAGCCGAAGGCAGTCGCTTAACCAACTGAGCTACCCAGGCGCCCTATAATTTTTCTTTTTAAAAAAAATGAGTCTGACAATCTCTGCCTTAAATCAGGGTGTGTAGACCATTGACATTTACTCCAATTATTTATACGGTTGTGCTGATGTCTACCATGTTAGTATTTTTTCTATTGATCCCATTGGTTGCCCTAGGGATTTTAACATGTGTCCTTAACTTTCACAATATACCTTGGACTACTATGATTTAATGTGTAATGTAAGAATCTTACCAGAGTAAAACTCCATTTATAATCCCTATTATCCCTTATACTTTACTTCTGCATTTGTTATTAAACTCAAAATACATGTTTTTGCTTTAAATAATCAACTGTAATTTAAAATAATTAAGGAGATAATCAATTAAGCAAAAAAATTCTTATCTACCCACATGTTATCCATTTCGTTTTCTTTATTGCTTTTGAATATCCAACTGGTCTTATTTTCCTTCTACCTGAAGAGCTTCTTTCAGCAATGCTTATGGTATGGATGAGTCTATTGGCAAAGAATTCTCTCAGCCTTCATTTTTATGAAAACATATTTACTTCATCTTCCTTGTTGAAGGAGACTTTTGGTAAATATAGAATTTGCAATTGACAGACTATTTTCCTTTCAGGATTTTAAAGAGGTTGTTCCTTGTCTTCTGTCTCCGTGGTTTCTGATGAGAAGTTAGCTGTCGTTATTGTCACTGCTCTCCTGTACGTGATAACACTTTTTCCTCTGGCGGATTTTAAGATTTTTCTTTCTGTCTTTGGTTATCAGCAGTTTGATTACAATGTGTCTAGGTATGTTTTTCTTCATGTTTGTCTTCTTCAGGATTATTGAGCTTCTTGGTTATATGTGTTGATGTTTTTCACCAAATTTGTGTCTTCTTTTGGGGTGGGGCTAATGTTATAGCTGCACTAGCCTCATGACTATTCCTCAAGTAAGCCAAGCTCTTTCATTGGCTTTGCATGTACTCTTCAGTACAAATGTCACCTCTTCAAGGAGGTCTTCCTTGGCAACTCTGTCACTCTTTAACGTCTTATCCTACATTGTTTTTTCATAAGTTTTCTCACCAGTTAGCATTATAGTATATATATACACTTGTTTGTTTTCCACTGTCTTCCTCATCAGACTCCATAAGGCAAATGACTTTATCTTATTCATCATTGTGTCATCTATAACAATGCCTGGCAAGCCGTAAGTATTCAATAAATATCTGTTATCTGTTGAGTAGCTCAAAAGCAAAATACTCTCGGTGATCTAGTATAAAATGGTTTCCTCCTAAATTAGGCTCCTGGGAAGATAAATTCCTTTGTGCTGCAGAATTCTGAGAGGCCCTTCATGGTGAGAGATGGAACTATCTTTGTAAAGAATGAGGGCTGCTTTGACTAATGTCTTTGATCTCATAAAAGAAAATTTGCCAATGATAGGAAAGTGAGGGACATCGCCTCAAAAAATTTTGGTGGACAATACGCTCATACCTGCCTGCACTAATACACTCATGAGACTGTGAATCTGCAGCCAATCAAATAGAGAGAGAGAAAATCTTTCCAGGAGCACCTGTATCCGTGTCCAGATATGGCATGAGACTACACCTCTGGTGCAGAGAGACAGCCATGACAAAATGGATTTCAAGAATGAATATGTCACTAGGTGAAAAAGACTGCCACAATTTCCCCAATTCTGTTCTCTGGTGATAAAAAGAGAACTTTTGGATAACTGAACTAGCTCAGCTCAATGTGACTTAAGAAACATTTCTTGAGCAGGCACTATGGAACGTGTGCCATGGAAGAGGGGGAAAGCCATGAATACCTATGTCATGGTCTTCAACTGGGTTAGGGTTACAGGAGTCTAGACTAGTCTAAGCTAGCTTAGTTTAAGTGCAAAGTGTACTTCTTTTTAACTCTCCTGCACTTCTCCTTATTTTGGATGGGGGATAAACTCTCTCCAATATGGTGATATTTTGCTACATTTTAAAACAAGCCTAAATGAAATGCACCCCCTTTCATATTGGCAGAATATGTTCCTATAGATTTTCTGGAGTTAGAATAGTCTACTGTCCTCTTTTGCTTTCTCTGTGAAAACAGGCTGTACTTTTATTGGGAATATGCAGGAAAAACCTATAGAAATTCAGCTGCACTGACCTGATGTGGCTGTCAACTTCAATAGAATTTGTTGCCTTAGTCACAGTAATTATGGAACAACAGCTTTTAACAATCCCAGGGGAGGAGGTCTCTTGCTTTGACCTTGTTTCTGCCTGTTTCTTCACTGATAAGAAAGACAAATTAGGTTTACAGTTATGCCAGAGCTCTGCTTCATTCGGAAAGGTCACATATCCCAGTCAAACTAAGGACCTGATGTTTAATTGCAGAGTCAAGAAGCCAAAGGGCTTGCCATTCTAGTTTGCATTGCTGCATTTTACAGCTACTGTTGGTATCCTGCCAAAGTGGGTCTAACTCTAGAAATGTGGTTCCTAGAGAGAGAAATTCCTTTGTGCTGCAGAATCCTGAGAGGCCCTTCATGGTAAAAGATGAAAGTCTAACATAGAAATATGGTGTCTCCTGTTGGGACATTAACACCATCCATCTTCATATTCTCCATTAAGGTAGATAGTCCAAGCATGTTTGAAACCTAAATACATAGTGTACTTAGTTATTTTGGTGGGTCAGTGATTCGATCGCTGAAATTAAATTTCCTTGCTGGAAGTGGCTCAGCTTACGATCTGATTGGTTCCAGCTCCTTCTTTTTTCTCACCCTGCTGTCACCCTCTACCCCCAACAATAAAGCTTGCATCATCAAAACCCTGACAATCTGACCGCTCCCTACACTTCATCAGTTCACACAACAAGCACAGACCTTCTCCTTGCGGATTTTACAGTTGCTTATAAACACCCTACACACAAAAGCTCTAAAAGAGGAGGGGAAGGAGGAAGAAGACAAAAAGACTAGCAAGTCAGCCTCTAAGAAGCCAAATAGAGTAATAATTCCTGTTTCTTCCCACCTTCACAGAGTTAACACACCTCCATTTCTCAGCTCTTGGTATAACTGTCACTTTCACAGGGAAGCCTTCCCTGACCTCCCAGCCCAGGTCACACCTCCATTACAGGGTCCCTTGACACTATACACCCCTCTTTCCTACTCTCTAGGACAGACTATATGTTAGGTGACAAAACAAGTCTCAGCCAATTTAGAACGACTGATATCATACAAAATATCTTCCCCACCCATGATGGAGTAAAATCAGAAATCAATAATGAAGAAAATCTGGACTATCCACTAATGTATGGAAATTAAACAGCACACTTTTTTTTAAGTGAGTAAGTTGTCCCCGTACAGCAGGTCACATGAGGATCAGCAAAATGTCAGGTCACAGGGAGGCCAACACCTGCTGGGGAATGCATGGGAAGCTTTGTGGTAGCCATCATTGGAAGGCCCACAACCCACAGGAGCAGGCAAAGAGCTACGTAACTTTTCTTCTAGAACAGTGTGCGCTGTTTCCTCCAAAGATAAGAAAATGGTCTGCAGATGTTGGTTTAGCTCTCCTTTGGTGGTTCCCTGGTGTGGGCCAAGAAGTGCTGGCCTATGTCTGATAGGGAGCCATATTCTGCCCCCTTCCCCCCGCCAGGTCAGATCTCCTCCTTCCCTGCCCGCCAACTAACTCCTCTAAGATACACCTGCTCCTTGCCAAACCCAAGCCCAGGTAGAAGGTGGATCTTGATCTCCTTCTTCCTCTATATTCCTACATTCTTTCTAGTTCTGTTGTTATGTTGTATACTCCATGCCTGCTTTTCCTCAAGATTTGCCTTTATGTCTCAAAAAGCCTATTTTGTACATTCAGTTTACTTTCTAAGCTCGAACTTTGACATTAGATAGCTCTTTTTATTCCCTCTATACTAATCTCTTCTATAGGCAATATGTTGTCTCTGACTGACAAGGGGGTAACTAACTTTCGAGTGATCAGATATAAAAAGCATAATAATGACTATTTCTAGATAGTATCTTGGTTTTGTTTTGTTTGTTTTTGTTTTTGTTTTTCCTTGGGTTATTTCTGCAGCATTCAATTCCCACTTGCCATGTTTTGTTGTTATTTTTTAAACCAAGAGTTGGCTAGCTAATTCATTCAGCAAATGTCGTTTGCTCACCTGCTATGAAAAGCACAGTTTAGTTCTGACAATACCATGCTAAGTCACACTGTCCTGGCATTGCTCTTTTTCTCCTTTTTGTCTTTGACCCTCTTCGCTCATTTCCCTCCCCTCTACCCACCTGCCTCTGACAATCTGCCAACCACCAATCCAGTCTGTATCTATGAGCTTGGGTTTTTAGTTTTGTTTTAGATTCCACATATGATCAAAAGAGATCATTTGCCTTTCCTGTCTGACTTACTTCACTTAGCATAGTGCCCTTGAGGTCTCTCCATCATGTTGTCCCGCACGGCAAGATTTCATTCTTTTTGATGGCTGAATACTATTCCATTATATATATATTTATCTCCCCCACAATTTATTTGTCTATTCATCCATCAGTGGACATTTAGGTTGTTAGGTTGTTTCCATATCTTCGTTATTGTGAATAAGGCTGCAGTAAACATGAGGGTACATATATCTTTTCAAGTTAGTGTTTTCATTTGTTTTGGATAAGCACCCAGAAGTGGAATTGCTGGATCACATGATAGTTCTATTTTTTATTTTTTGACAGTGTGCTTAAACAACACACTCTTAAACAAAGAAAAAAAAGACAAGGGAAATTAGAAAATACTTTGGAATGAATGAAAACTAAAAGACAACTTACCAAACATGCCACAAAAACAATGCTCAGAGGAAAATTTAGAGCTCTAAATACCTACGTTTAAAAAAGAAGGGGGGTGTGCCTGGGTGACGCAGTCAGTTAAGTGTCCCACTCTTGGTTTCGGCTGGGATCCCGATCTCCCGGTGGTGGGATCAAGCCCCACATTGGGCTCCATGCTCAGCATGGAGTTGGCTTGAGATTCTCTCCCTCTGCCCTCCCGCTCATGCTCTCTCTCTCTCTAAAATAAGTAAATAAATCTTTGGGAAAAAAAAAGAAGAAATATCTGAAATCTCTAACATTACCATCCACCTTAAAGAATTAGCAAAAAGAAAAAAAGAGCAAACTAAACCCAGAGAAAACAGAAGGAAGAAAGTAATAAGGATTAGAGTGGAGATAAATAAAACAAAGACTTGAAAAGCAACAGAGAAAAATCAACAAAACAAAAGCTGCATTTAAAAAAAAAGATCAACAAAATAGATAAACTTTTATCTAGACTGACCAAGAAAAAAAAGAGAGAACACTCAAGTTACCAAAATCAGCAACAAAAGTGGGGACATCACTAATGACCTTACAGACGTAAAAAGGATTATAAGACAATATTCTAAATAATTATATGCCAACAGATTAGGTGTCCTAGATGAAATGGACAAATTCCTGGAAACACACAAGATATCAAAATTGACTCAAGTAGAAATAGAAAATCTGAATTTAGTAAGAAGATTGAATCAGTCAGTAAAAAAACTTCCGTCAAGGAAAATTCAGGGCCAGATGGTTTCACTGGTGAATTTTATCAAGTGTTTAGAATTAAAAAGAATTAACACTGATCTTTCTAAAAATCTTCATAAAAATAGAGGAGGAAGAGGGGTCACTTCCTAACTCATTCTATGAGGTCAGTATTAACCTGTTACCAAACTAGATGAAGACATTACAAGAAAAAAAAAAAAAACCCTATAGACCAATATCTTTTTAAAGTATAAAAAATTCTTAGAAGACTTAGTATTGTTAAGATACCAATTCTCTGCAAACCAATCTATGAAGTCAGTATGACTACAATCAAAATCTCAGGAAGATTTTTTAACAAGCTAATTGTAAAATTCACATGGAAATGCAAAAGACCTAGATTAGCCAAAACATTTTTGAAAAAGGAAAGAAATCTGAGGACTTATACTACCTGACTTCAAGACTTATTATAAAGCTAAGTGACCAACATAGTGTGATACTGGCATCGAGATAAGCAAATAGGTCACTAGAACAGAATAGAGTCCAGAAACAGACCTACCTATCTGGGTCAATTTCCAACAAAGGTATAAAGGCAAGTCAGTGGAGAAAGGAGGCTTTTTTTCAACAAATGGGCTGGAATGATGGTATATTCTTAAGGAAAACAGTGAATTCCAATAGAAACCATATACAAAATTACCTACAAAGGGATCATATCCCTAATTGTAAAACCTAGAACTATAAAACTTCTAGGAAATAATATGAGGAAATCTTTGTGACCTTGAATTAGGCAAAGATTTCTCAGATAAGACTCCAAGCATGACCTATAATGTAAAAAATTGGTAAAATCAGTATTCTTCAAAATTAAGGACTTTTGTTCTCTGAAAGACACTGTTAAGATAAAGGACAAGTCACAGACTGGGAGGAAATATTTGCAAATCACATATCTGATTAAGGAATTTTACCTAAAATACATATTTTTAAAACTCAAAAAAAAATGATGAAAACATCCCAATGGAAAATATGCAAAATATTTGAATAGACACTTCAACAAAGAATATATATATAGATGGCAAATAAATGCATGAAAATGTGCTCAACATTGTTAGTCATTCAATTAAATAACAAGAAGATGTCAATACACACTTGATAGAATGGCCAAAACTGAGCAGCCATTCCAAGTGTTGGTGAGGATATGAGGAAGTTGAACTCTCATATACCGCTGGTGGCTATTTAAAATGGTACAACTACACTAAAGCACTATTTCAAGAAGCTATATGCATCCTTATGTTTATTGCAGCATTATTTACAATAGCCAAAATACAGAAGCAGCCCAAGTGTCCATCCATAGATGAATGAATAAAGAATATGTGATATATGTATACAATGGAATATTACTCAGCCATATAAAGATAAGGAAATCTTGCCATATGCAACAACACGGATAGATCTAGAGGGTATAATGCTCAGTGAAATAAGTCAGAGAAAGACAAATACCGTGTGATTTTGCTCATATGCAGAATTTAAGAAAAAAACAAAGGAAAAAAGAGACAAATAAAAAATGGACTTAACTATAGAGAGCAAACTGGTGGTCACCAGAAGGGAGGTGGGTGGGGAAATGAGTGAAACAGGTGAAGGGGATTAAGAGGACGTTTATTGTGATGAGCACTGAGTAATGGATAGAATTCTTGAATTGCTATATGGTACACTTGAAACTAATATAACACTGTACATTAGTTATACTGGAATTTAAAAAATAACTAATTTTAAAAAATAAATTTTAAAAAGTTCAAATATAAAATGGTACAATTACAGATCTTCCTCGACTTATGAGCCCCAATAAGCCCATCATCAGCTGAAAATGTTAGAAGTCGTAAATGCATTTTAACACACCTCACGTACCAAACATCACAGCTTGGCCCAGGCCACCTTAAATGTGCTCAGAACACTTACATTAGCCTACAGTGGGGCAAAATCATGTAACACAAAGCCTATTTAAAAGAGAGTGTTGAGTATCTCACGTAATGTATTGACTACTATACTGAAAGTGAAAAACAGAATGGTTGTCAGTGTATTGGTCATTTACCCTCAGGAGCACATGGCTGACAGGAAGCTGGGGCCTGCCACTGCCCAACATCGGGAGAGTATGTACTAAATATCACCTCCTCCCCACCCAGGGAAAAGATCAAAATTCAAAACTCAAAGGTCAGTTTCTACTGAACTCATACCCCTTTTGCACCATTGTAAAGTTGAAAAATGTTAAGTTAAACTTTTGTGAGTTGGGGACCTTTTGCACTTCGGGAAACTCTTTGGCAATTTCTTAAAATGTTAAACAGACACATCTAGCATATGATCCAACCATTTCTTTCCTCGGTATTCGCCGAAGAGATATGAATGTGCATGTCCTTCCAAAGACTTATATACGAATGTTCATAGCAGCTTGGTTTGCAACAGCCCAAATCTGAAAACAATCCCAATGCCCATCAGCAAGTCTCTTAGTCCATTTGGGCTGCTATAAGCAAAAGACATAGAGTGACTAGTTTATAAACAATGGAAATGTATTTATTTTTTTACACTTCCGGAGACTGAAAGTCTGGGAGCAGAGTGCCTGCAGGGTCAAGTGAGAGCTTTCTTCCCGGATGCAGACTTCTCATTCTATCTTCATGTGGTGGAAAGGGCAAGCACACTCTCTGGGGCCTCTTCTGTAAAGGCACCAAGCCCCTTTCTAAGAGCTCTGTCCTCCTGATCTAATTACCTCTTAAGGCCCCAATTCCTTGGTCCCATCACCTTGGGGATTCGGTTTTCAACATATGAATTTGGTGGGGTGGTGGGGGACAAGAACATTCAGGCCATAGCAATGGCTGAAAGGGGAAACATATTAGGTCATATCCACACAATGGAAGAAGACTCAACCATAAAAATGAATGAGGTTTTGATACATACAAAAACACAGGTGAATCTCAAAATAATTGTCCTGTGAAAACAGCCAGATAAAAAAAAGTGCACCAACTCTTTGATTCCATTTTTATAAAAGTCTAGAAAATGCAAGCTAAAATAGAGAGACAGAAAGATCAGTGGTTGCCTAGAAATGAGGGAGGCAGGAGAGGGAGGGAGGAAGGGATTAAAAAGAAACACTTTGGGGAGTGTGGTTATATTCATTATCTTGATTTGGGGTGATGGTTTCACAGATGTATTCATATGTTAAATTTATTGAGTAGTAGAATTTAAACATGGGTGTTTTATCGTATCTCAATTATACCTTAATAAAGCCATTTAAAGGAATGTAGCTGGAGGACAGTAAGCCAGGAGCCGAGGCTGTAATATCAGAGGTGAGCAGGGAGCGCATCACGTAGAGCTTTGTGGGTCAGTGTGTTTTAACGTGAATAGGATGGGAAGCCATCAAACGACCTTGACCTGGGAAATAACATGATCCACTGAATGTTTTCTAAGGATCCTTCTAGCTGACCTGTTAGGAATGGACATTAGGAGGTAAGGACAGAAGCATGGGAACCAATGCAGAGGCTCTTCCAGAACCCCAAGCACAGAGCAGAGCAGGAGCTGCAGAAGAGGTGAGAAGCGGTCAGATTCGGGATGGGCTTTCAAGGAAGAGCCAGTCAGATAGTGTAAGACGCAGGAGAGGCATTTAACTCCAGGATGTGGGCCTGGGCAGCTAGAAAAATGGGATAGCCATGTACTGAGACGGGGAGGGGGTGGAAGGGCGGGGTGAGAGGCTGGAGGAGGCCAAGAGCCCTATTGCGGACCTCTTAAGCACGGGATACCTTTGGCCATCCACGTCTCCCTTACTCTTGCCTTCCTGCAGTCACCTGCGGCACAGAGGGGCTTTACGGCATCTGACACCTGGGCCAGCTTGCCATCCGCCAGGACCCCCACTCTCCAAACGATCCCATTCTTACTTTAATGCTCGGCTGTCACTGTCTTGAAATTCCTAGTAATTTTATCCTTGACCCTGTGCTGTGCAGGTGAGATCCAATGGGGACATGACACCTGCATGTGAGGAGCAGAGATGCCCCCAGCACCCGCCGGGCTGGGCCCGGGCCACAGGGGTCCGCTGGCACTGAGGCTGAGCAGCAGAAGCGCAGAGCAGAGTAGGCCACGGGAGGAAGCAGGGCTCTCCCTGGAGCCAAGCGTGAGACTCTTGCTGGGAGGCCGGCTTGCCCGTCCTTCTCCAGAGCCCACCCCTGCAGCAGGAGCAGTAGGAGCAGCAGCAGGAGCAGCAGCAGGAGCAGTAGGAGCAGCAGCAGCAGGAGCAGCAGCAGGAGGAGCGGCAGCAGCAGCAGGAGCAGCAGCAGCAGCAGCAGGAGCAGCAGCAGCAGCAGCGGCAGCAGCAGGAGCAGCGGCAGGAGCAGGAGCAGTGGCAGCAGCAGCAGCAGCAGGAACAGCAGGAGCAGCGGCAGCAGCAGGAGCAGCGGCAGCAGGAGCGGCGGCAGCAGGGGCAGCAGGAGCGGCAGCAGCAGGAGCAGCAGTGCATATTCCACCTTCCGGGGCCTGAGCACCCGGACCGGAACAGCGGCGCTCGGGCCGGGACCTCTGCCAATAAACTATCACAAAACAGAAGTACACGCATGGATATTGCAATGAAGACAACCAGGTTATTATAATTCTTCAGAGAAACTCCAGTTTTGAAAACGGATGCAACATCACAAAGCAAATATCCACAGGCTTAGAAATTAGGGGGTAAAGAAGATCATCACATCTGATAGAAAAGAGCACCATTTTCAGATAAAGCTTCAGACGAACCAATTATTAATGAGGAAGACAATTTTAAAATTAACTGTTGCTGTGTTGAAGCCAAACAGGCATTTTGAATTGGCCTACATCAGGAAGCCGCTCTTCGTTTCTTGCACTACCCCCTCGCGCTGCAGGAACCATAATAAGCATTAAAACGTTATTGTATACATTTACACTTTATACTCAGACTTACACAAGGCAGATGTACATGAACGGTTAAATCCTTTTAGAAAAACTCTTCTGTGAGAATCATTAGCTCTAGATGTACCAAAAATTATATTTTGAAAGAATTCTCAAAATGTAGATCAGCGTTGTTTGAACTATAAAATAATCTTAATAACTCCAATAACAGTAATGTCAATAGAAAAACACCTTCTCAAAATTGAAAATGATCAAAAATTATTTGCAGTCTTGCATTTGTCAAGAGCAACTGATGTCCTTTTATATCATTTGCAAATAAAGTTACTAAAAGTACAAATTTTGAGAAACTAATAAATTTGCAGAAAAGTGAGCCAGAAGAAATCTTCCGATCAATCAAGATCTCACATTACTAAAGTGTTATTATGTATTATATAAAAATATAACACCGAAACAAAATTTTTGCTGCTCACAAGCTTATGTGGTTACTCCTTTATTACTCTTACCCCTATTACATTTTATAGGTAATAAATTGTTCTACTGGAAAATGCTTTCTATTTTAGTAACTATAATAATACTTTTTCCCCTGGTTTTTACACAAAAGACTCCTGTCTGACAGAGCCTGACCAAGCTTTTGCTGGGTCTCTGTGTACTCTGACCGGAAGCATACTTCAGACTCTCCGCATTGTCCACAAACCAACAGGGCAGGGCCTGGAGGAGGCCTTTGTCTTCAGGTGCGCGCCTAAATGAGCATGGACTGGGTGGTGCATGATCTCAGGGTTATTCCGGCTTCTTTCCCTGGCAATGCCAGGACACTTAGAAATGACTTTTTAAGGGGATTGATTGAGCACAGAGGCTAAAAGACACAACCAGTTGTCACACATAGTGTATCTAACTATGACCACCTTCATCTCAGAGTATGGATATTCTTTCTGTGCAAAAGCAGTTTTCCTCAAGACCCATATAAATGTCATTGACTCAGGTCCAAGTGTAATGAAGAAACATATTCGTAAGACTTATGGGTTCCAGCTGGAGTCCGAATGACAGCTGGATATGTCTGGGCACATTTGGCAAATCGGTGGGGTGGGCCTTCCAAATATTGACGGGCAGAAGAAGATACTGGATAAAACCATGGGGCTCAATAAAACACCTGTGGGGACTAGAAGGAAGGGTAGCTGTTTAGAGCATGGTGGTGGTAACTCAGCTCCCTCTCTGGGCCAACCCCGTAGCTGGGTCCCAGGGTTAAAGAGAGCAAAGTAAAAGCCCTAATAGTAGCTACCTGGCTGAAATGTGTAACTGGAGCCCAAGCAGCACTAGAATAGGGCACTTTTAACAGAGTGTGGCACGAGGCAAGTACGGACAACTGCACGGTGGGAGACAGTGAGGGGCATGGGCCTCCATGCACTTTCATCCACCTGCAGTCCGTTCTCCAACCAGCAGCCAGAGAAATCTCTAGAAAACAAATAAATTCTGCCTAGAACTTTTCAGATTCATCTAAGACATGGTTGTTCTAGGATAAGATCTTGAGATGAAAGCCAAGCTTAAGTCACAGACATGTCCACTGAACTCCTATGCAGAAGAAAATGAGGGAAATTATTCTTACTCCCAGAAAAGATGAAGAAAAGGGTGTCCCATCCCAAATCATCAGTAGAGTGTCCAACAACCATGGATGCTTTGTGTGAGGGCAGGACCAAGGCACCACAGGTAGCAGCTGGTAGCCGGGATTCAGAGGAGGCTGGAAGAGCCAGAATTCCCCTGTCATTTGATGGAAGTCCCTGGAAGACCGTTGGACTTGCAAATACCATAGAATGGCGGTGTTCAAACAAATCTCATTGATCTCAAGGAATAGGGAGTTCCTGGTTGACATCTGAGATAAGGTTGAATGAATGGAATGAATGAATGATTGAATGAATGAATGAATGAATGAATGAAAGAGTTGGAGGTGTCAGTTACTTTGAAGTGAGAATGGAGGATTTTAGCATTTTATAGACTGCAGTAATCATAGAGGAGCCTAGGATGATGCCTGAGTATGAGACACTCCAAAGTGTATCCATTTGATTAGAAATACCTCCTGATAATACTTGTAGTCCCCTTAGCACTAGATTTCTTGTTTTTCTAGTCTAAAACCTTGAGGTCAACCTTGTTTCCTCTCTTCCTCTCATACCCCACATCCAAGCTGTCAGTAAATCCTCATGAGTCTACCTCCAAAACATATTCAGGACCCAACCACTTCTCACCAGTCCACTGCTACCCCCTCAGTCCAAGCCACCACAATCTCTTGCCTGGATTATTGCAGTAGCTTCTTTACTGATCTCCCTGCTTCCATGCATGCCTCCCTTGGAATTGTTCTCAGCCCTTTTAAAAGTGTTCAGGTCGTGCCATTCCTGCTCAAAACCTTCTTCAGTTGTTTCCATACCTTGGTTACTCTGGATAATGCCACTATGAATATGGGAGAACAGATGTCTCTTCCAGATATTTCTTTCATTTCCTTTGGCTAAAAACCCAGAAGTGGGATTTCTGGATCATATAGTATTCCTATTTTTCATTTCTTGAGAAACATCCATACTGTTTTCAATAGTCCCTGCACCAGTTGACCTCGATGGATGTATTAACATGAAGGGGGACCCCTTTCATGATGTATTCATGTATCAGACATGTTGTATGCTTTAAATATCTCACAATTTTATTTGTAAATTACACCTCAATAAAGCTAAGGGAGGAAGAAAACTTTCATCAGCTTCTCATCTGGCTCAAAGGGAAAGTTCCAGTCCTCACAATGGCCCACAGAGCCCCGTGTGATGTGCCTGTCCTAGCCCCGCCCCTCCACCTCAGCTATGGTTGTCCCACCCCTCTCTCTGTTTAGCCACACTGGCTTCCTTGCTTTTCCTGTATGTGTCTCAGGTCATGGCACTAGGCATCTCCTCTGCCTGGAACATTCTTCCCCCCAAATAGCTGTATAATTTCTGTCCTTGCTTTCTTCAAGACTTTGCGCAAATGTCACTCTCTCTGTGAAGCCTTCTCTGTGTACCCTTTACAACTGGGAAGCTGCCAACCACCTGGGACACTTCCTATTCCCCTTTCCTGCCTCATTTTTCTCTAACTTTACAACAGCATCTGACATAAGAAGTATTTCACTTCATGGTTTTATTTATTACCTGTCTCTGCCCAATAGAGAGAAAACCCCATGGGAGCAGGGATTTTTGTCTATTTTAGCAGAAGTGTATCCCTAGCTCCACTCACAGTCCCTGACCCTAGTAGATGCTCAATAAACAAATGAGTGAATGCATTGGTCATTCTAGCTCTTATATGAGGCCACTTCTCCTCGCAAACCTCAGTTTATTTACAACCCTCTTCATACACACTTTGTCCTGGCAGCTGAGAGCAGCACGTAAAGTAAATTGTGCTTGGAAAAACACAGTCTATCAACAGAACCCCTGGAGGCATTGCTAGGGCAACAGAGATTATGTTTTAGCTAGTTTGGACTCAACTGCTTCCTCTCATCATTCATAAATCTGGAGCTGAGATTATTGGCAGAAAACAAGTTGACTCAGGCCACCCAGCAGTTAGAGGAGGGACCTTTAATAGGCCCCCTGAGAATTCTAACAACCCTGTCCGAGAACCAGCTGGACTCTGGCAAAATCCCCAGAGTTCTGGGGAGCTATGCCTCAGCACAGGAAGCACTAATCTCCCTTTCTGGGCCTGCTGACTGGCCATTCGCCACAGAGAAGTCCCTCTCCATAAGCAACAACCATGGCACCCAAACCAGACCAGTGCCCCTGCACTGCTTAGGATATTTGTGTTCATCACCTACCCACTGGTATTGAGATGAAAACAATGAGGTCTTAGATTAGCCATCTGTCCATGAAGCACAATAATTACAAGTTGCCTTTTGATAATGCTGTCGGTAAGGATAGTCTCTGCTGCGGGACATTCTGCAACAGGTGAGCTAATCTTGCCTGCCCCAGTCTGGGTGCTGACATGGGGTGTGTCTACCAATCCCCAGCAATTCTTCCTTATTCTAACTCACCAAAACAATAGAAAGATTAGTCAAGAAGCCTGGCTGCCTTGACTAGATGGATTTCGTCACATCTTACGGGCTGAATTGTATCTTCCCAAATTCATATGTTGGGGAGCCCCAACCCCAACACCTCAGAATGTAACTGTATGTGGAGATAAAGTCTTAAAGAGGTGATTCAGTTAAAATGAGGCTCTTTGGTGAGGCCCTAATCCAAAATGACTGGTGACCTTAAGAAGAGGAAGGGGTGCGTGCACACAGGGGCAATCATGTGAGGACACAGGGAGTAGGTGGCCATCTACAAGCCAAAGAGAGAGGCCTCAGAGGAGACTAACCCTTCTGGCACCTTGCTCTTAGACTTCCAACCTCCAGAACTGTGACAAAATTTTTGTTGCTTAAGCCCCCCGGTTTGTGGTATTCTATTATGGCAACCTTAGCAAACTTAACACATGACCTTATTTCTCATGCCCTATTTCTGTTCCTATCTGAACTATCAAAATCCTGAAATGCTGAAAATTCTGAAGATGTGAGCACCTTCCAATGCAAACGCGTTTAAGTACCTGCTGCAAGGTTCTTGTCCATGACTTTAAAAAGGACAGCCCACAAAATGATTCCTATGGCAATGGTGAGACACTTTTTAAAATAAACTTCCATGGTGATATAGAGTAACTTAAGGACAACCATGTAGTTGACTTGTAGGGAAAAAAGCTGACCAGAATCTCACTCTTAATTTGGTTAGTGTACCAGAGTTGGTTGAAAACATGAATGCTGACTTTTACCATTCAAGCTCATTGAAATATATAAACCAAACTACAAGTGTATTACTTGACAGAGTTTTCCCTCGCTAGTGACTAAAATACCACTACTTCTTTCTGAGGCATGGTGTTCCCACTCACAAAATACTGTGGAAGACATATTGGCAACTGGGGATCAGAAGTGAGCTGGGAGTGTGGCATCAGATCAAAGGAAGGTGTTAGATAGTCATAGAGGTGTTTTTCCAGGTCGTGGTCCCCATGCCAGCAGAGAGCTCCTTTGCAGGCACTGGAAAGCTGGTGCTCCCAGAAAGCATCTCTCTCTCACCTGGACAGTGCCGGGGACACATGCAAACTTTGCACACTCCAAGCTGATCTTGCCCCTTCCTGTTCACCTACTCTTTATCCAAACAGGACACAATGAGATTGATTAGACTTCTTTCTTCTAATGACAAATCACATTTGAGTTGGAGTTTTCGCTGTTCTCAAAGTCTTGGAGCCCTCATTTACAGTTTCTTGCTTTACTCTCAGAGACAACAATCATCCTCATGTATGTGGATTTTATTAGCTAAACACTGAGGGCAGCCATTTCTCCAGGTTTTAGGGAGCACGTTGTTACTACAATCTCATGAATGGACAATAATACCTGGTTTTCAGTAGGGAAAAAATATGTTCTAGGCACTATTGCTTATTTTATTCCCCTTTTGCAATTCCTGGGGATGCCACAGCCCAAACTGAAGCCACCTCTTGAAGCTCATCCCCTGCTTTGTGCCCAGTCGTGTGTGTGTTCAGCTTCTGTGGCCAAGTTCCGCTTATGGTGGCCAACAGCCTTCTTGAGTACGTAGAACAAAAGAAGTAACAAAAACTTCAAGGGAGTTAGTCAGAATTTGTTTGGTTGTAAGAAATACCCAAACTAGCGTGAATAAAAAACAAGACTTCCTAACAAAGATACACAGCCTATGGGAAATTGAAACTACTAAGTCCACACCTCCCCCAGGCCGAGCAGCTCCAATTTGGCACCAGTGTGGGGGTGGGAGGAAGGGAAAATTGTAGGAATAGGGTTTTCCCAGCACTGCAGCGATGAACCCAGCCTCTGTGAGATCTTGTGTAAAACACACTTCAAAGTTACTTAGGGGTCTAAGAAGAAAAGAAAATCGTTAAAATATATCTGTATGTGATTCCTGTTTAATTATAAAAAGCCCTCTGCAGTGCCTCAGGATGAGACAGTGTTTTGATTGCATAGACCCCCCTCTGTTCATCTTTCCTGTTTATTCTCCAGCAACTGTTGGAAGACTGATTAATAAGAGTCTCTCACAGAGCTTTCAAGTAATCTTCCTGTGTCACCCCCTCATCTGGTGTCTCCGCCATTCCTCTTTGTACCTCGCTTCCATTCTTCCCCTCACACCTCTGCTCGGCCAGCTGGCTTTCCCATTGGACAATGTCTGCACCTTCTCCCTTAATGGAAACTTGGCACATGGCCTTGGCATCCCTTCATGGAGCCACAAAACTTATTCTGTAGGGTCTTTCAGGGCAAATTAGTCATCTCTGTTGCTCTCAAGCCAAATTACCAAGAGGGAGACTATGATGGCCAGCATATAGCTGAATAGGTCTGGATCCGGCATCCCCCGTGGCTATAACCAGCACTGAAGAAAGAAGGTGGCCACTTGCTAGCCATATAGGATGGGGCACAGGATGCCAGGAGGGAGTGTTGGGTGGCAGCAAACAGACCAACGTGTTCTCTAATTCCAAGTCTCCCGGCTCTCCCTGGAGACACTGGCCCTGGAAGCCAGGGCTTCTGATGCCCATTCAGTGCTGCATCCACTACAACATTTGCAGTGAATGTATTAACAGTAGAGTTCCCCCATCCAGAAATAGACTGGCATATATGCTGTCGCTTGCTTTATGACAAAAGTGCCACCAAACATCAGTGAGAAAGGATGGCCTTTGCAATGAATAGTGCTGGAATAATTGGATATTCATATGGTTGGGGAGGGAAAGGAATAAACCTGACCCCTACCTCAGGTCACATGCAAAAGTTAATTTGAGATACATCATGTAAATGTATCAGATAAATGATAAAGCCTCTAGAAGATACATAGAAGAATATTTTCTTGACCTATGCATAGGCAAAGATTTCTTCAGCAGTACACCAAAAAGTAACTGTGAAAGTAAAAAAAATAAATGTTTTTGATAAATTGGGTCTCAATAAAATTAAGAACTTCTGTTCTTCAGTATCAGGAAAGAAAACAGACAAGCCATAGAATGGGAGAAAATATTTGTAATATATAATACAGTGAAGGACTCATATCAAAATATATAAAGAACTACTACAAATCAATAAGTAAAAGACAATCAACCAAAAATAAAAATGAGCCAAAAAAAGGCTCTTCTCATTAAAAAATATATATATATCCAATTGGCCTATAAGCTTATTGATACAGTAATGAATCATGAATAGTCTTTAAAAGACTCATGGCCTCACAATATTGGGACACCTTTAAATCAGTTGTCAAGAAATCCACATATTCTCGGGGCACCTGGGTGGCTCAGTCAGTGAACCATCTGACTCTTGATCTCAGCTCAGGTCTTGATCTCAAGGTTGTGAGTTCAAGTCCCATGTTGGGCTCCATTCTGGGGCCTGGAGCTTACTTAAAAAAAAAAAAAGAAAAAAAAGGAAATCCATATATTCTCATATGGCAGTGGAAAATACTGTTCCATTTTAAACGTTCTGGATGGTCTTAATTTTTCTCACAAGCTACCCTTAAATCACTCTGGAAATCTGTTGGCTTAGGAAAAATGAAGCATGCAAATAGTTTTTATCTTCTCCATTCTGAAAAAAAAACAAAAAACAAAACAACAGCAACAACAAAACACAAACACAAAACCCCGAGAGGATTTCTATAAAGAATATAATGGATTGTTCATGCTATTTAACCATGTGTGCAATGGTTTCTCTGGTAGGCAATGCAGTCACAATGCAAGTGCTTCCCACACTGGGTCTCCTGTTTGTTAGGAAAACAAGAAACAAGACGTGAACACTGGGATGATAAATCTCGAGCAGAACTCAGCTCCTAACAAAAGTAATAGAAACAGCCTCCAGTTCCAGACCAAAGGGGAGAAGAGAGGGTGGGGTATACATTGAGATAAAGTCTAGGAAGCACAGGTCTTATCTGGAAGCAATGTGCAGAGAAGCAGAAATAACCTTGAGCAGACAGAAGCACTTGGGTCTGAATGACAGCTTGCCTTTATCCTTAGTGCCCTCGTGCCGACCTTGCAGAAAACTAGATTTGCACCTGAGGGGAAAGTCTGCATAAGTTTTCTTAGCCATTATTTATTTAAAAAAAATAATATTACAAAAGAAAATGATAACACTTTAAAGAGGGGAGAAAAAAAAGTGGGATTAGGGAGTAGAAAGAAATTTCCAAATATTTCTCAAAGCCTGGTTCTACCGTGAATGGGTGATATGGCCTGGGGTGTGTGCCCCTATGTTTCTGGGCCTTGTGTTCCTCACTTGCAAAACAAAGGAACACAGTTAGACTTAGACAGTTTCTATCAGCCCTCTCTGCCCTAACATTAAATTGCATTCCATCTCCTCTATTTAAAGAACTTTTAAAAAATGTATGATAAAGTTTTAGAAAGATGTTCATCAAATGTGCTTTCAAAACAAAGGTTGGTGCTTAAAGGGGTGAGCTTCTGGTAA
Organism: Neomonachus schauinslandi; assembly: GCF_002201575.2. Lineage (NCBI taxonomy): Eukaryota > Metazoa > Chordata > Mammalia > Carnivora > Phocidae > Neomonachus > Neomonachus schauinslandi. The sequence goes on along the minus strand of NC_058404.1, from coordinate 162,506,295 downwards.
TGTGACATTTTACTCATTTGAGCAACTCCTCTGAGCTGGTTTCATTTGGGTACTCTTCCTCTTGACATAGGGACTGTTCCAAATGCTGGTTCCTTGATTATCGTCATCCTCAACACAGAACATCAACCACCCTTGTTCTATTTCTTTTCCTGCATGGTCTCAGGAGCCCCAAATAGAAGGCCACTAAAAGAGAAATTATTATCTATTCACATAGCTTTTACCTGTCCGTGTAGAGAAGAGATCATAATCCTGGCCAGAGCTCCCTCCCTTTGAGCCCTGGAACACGGAAATATACCAGCAACAAGGCAGGGGCTCGCCACTCAGAACCCCTACCAAGATTTCTCCACTAGGTCTCCAAGGCCGACCTTGTGAAATCTGAAAACCAACGAGCATCACACCACACACAAAAGACAAGGTGGATTTTTTTTCTGCATTTACGTTATGCTGGATCTTGAGGTTTTGCTGTCCTTAAGCTTAGATCAAATCTGTAAAATGTCTCAAACAGAAACAGTTCACAGTTCATGAATTCAGTACAAAGGGTGTTTAACTTTGGATCAGTCCAACAAGTTTCTGACTCAAGATGTAGGTTGTTTTTGTTTTTGTCTTTAATGAAATCGCCTTTTCTCCTGGGCAGCCTGGCTGAAGATGGGATCACTAGCTGTACTTGATCATTCAAGTTGGTCAGGAAGACATGTGACGTCAGTCTGCTAGGCTGAGAGAGTTAAAAATCCTCTCTTCATCCTAGAACGTTCTTTCTTTTAGTTGGAAACCAGCAGGAAGACATAAGGCAAAATGCTTTGGCCACAGTTGACCTTGAAAACAGTGATTTGGTCTCAGTGGTCACTGACCACAATCTTTAATGGAGCTCATAAATATGGAAGAAAATGGCAGCATTGAACACCACCCTCTTTTCTTTTCAGACACCCTGCTCTCGTCTTTTTAACCTCTTTCCGCTTCTGAAGTTTGTACTCATAATCCCCAGCCACAGTCACAAAATAGCATTTTTAAAAATGCAATTCTCAAAACATGACCCATGAACAACCATCATCAAAAAATCCACTGGAAGACGAACCATGAGAGACGATGGACTCTGAAAAACAAACTGAGGGTTCTAGAGGGGTGGGGGGTGGGAGGATGGGTTAGCCCGGTGATGGGTATTAAAGAGGGCACGTTCTGCATGGAGCACTGGGTGTTATGCACATTATGGAACACGACATCAAAAAAAAAAAAAAATCCACTGGAGGTGGGGGCGGAAGAACGGGCATGTGGTCCTCCCTAAAATGTGGGTTCCTGGGCCCAACCTCAGAGCAATCAAGTCAGAATCTCTAGAAATGGGACTTGGTGATATGTGCTTTTAACAAATGTCCTGAGTGATGCTAAACCATAAGGAATTTGAGAACCATTTATCCAGCTTCCCTGGCCTAAACAAAGCTGAGGTTTCACGGTTCAATCTTAACAACAGCTAAAGGAAGACAACAGGAAGAAGTCTTCCAATTTCTGATATAGTTGAGGGCAAAGCAGAGGAGGGTTTCTGGTGGACCACTGTGGGCTCTGAGAGGGAGGGGCATCAACCTCTCCACAACTGGCACGACCCGGTGGAGTTGCACTGAGGAGACGGGAAGCCTCTGGGGGATCGTCCTTGGATGGTGGCATGCCGTGTCGGCCATGTGACGTTTGAGATGCTCACCAGACACAAAAAATGTAGGAATCAACTAAACTATTGAGTAGGATCTTGGAGTTCAGGAGACCGGTGAATACAAGGAATCATTCACTTGTCCAGACCCACAGAACGTCCAACACCGAGAGCGAACGAACGCTAATGTAGACTCTGGACTCTGGATTCTGATGAGTCAACATGGGCTCATCAGTGGGAGCAGAGGTACCGTCTGTTGTGGATGTGGAAGATGGCAGGCTGTGCATGTGTGGGGGCAGGGAGTATATGTGAAGTGTCTTCACCTTTCTCTCAATTTTGCTGTGAACCTGAAACTGCTCTGAAAAATAAAGTTTATTCACAACAAAACAAAACAAAAAAACAACCCACAACCTCGGACACCAGCACCCTGATGCTGGGTACCTGCCTTTAGAAGAGAAGTTTAAATGACCATGGCTTGTTCTATGATATGGGGTAGAAATGTGTGTGTGTGTGTGTGTGTGTGTACTTTTCACGTACACACGGCTTACCTGGGGATCTTGTTAAAAAGCAAATTCTGATTCAATGGGTCTAGGGTGGGTCATGACCTTGGGCAATTCCCACGAGCTCCTGGGTGTTACTGGTGCTGCTGATCTGTGACCCACACTTTGAGCAGGAAGGGCATAAAGCTTTAGATCCATTCTGGAGTTCTCCATCTGTCTCTTGACTGAGGGATCTGGTCTCCGACTTCTGTTAACCAGTGTATCCTCTTATTGACATGCCTGTATCTGGGATATTATGGTGATTGACCTGGCAACAACCCCTTCAGGAGCTAGCAGAATTCTGGAAGTAGTGATTAGAGTTTGGGAGTTATAAGTTTGGCTTCGTGTCCAATTTTCACGGCCTGTTTCCTGTGAATGACCGTGGACAGAATACTTAATAAGCTGTAGCTGTACCTCAGTTTCTTCATCTGTAACGAGGGTATATTAATACTTAAGCCTCCGAGTTGTCGGCAGAATCGGGTGAGGAGCTAGAAAGTAAAAACACTCCAAATTACAAGTACAGCACCACTTCATGAATGATCGAGAATGCAGGCTCCAAAATTTGACAGAGACATGGTTTCCCAGTAGTTGGGCTTTCGATGGGTCCCATAATCTCTTGAGCTTCAGTTCCTTTGTTTGTACAAGAGACCCATCTCAAGGAGTTATGAGAATTAAATCAGACCACGTGCAAAGCAAGGCCCATAACTGATATTTTTTAAAAATTAGTTAAGATTTTTTAAAGATACTTTTAATTTCACTACGACAAGTGTTTCAGTGCATTCTGGTTTCTTTAGTGGAAATATGTACTGTATTCATGAATCAGATTAATAAATCCTTGTTCCTCATATGACAACCTTCCCTAGGTTTACCTAATGTCTGAACCCAGTTAAAACATGAATCTCCTGAAAAAGACCATTAAGAGGGATCAATGGTAGGAATCTGGGCAGAGGGGGTTTTGTGGGCTAAATTGTGCACCCCCCTAAATTCACATGTTGAAGTCCCAACACACTTAGTACTCCAGAATGTAACAAGTTTAGAAATCAGCACTTAAAAGAGGATGATTAAGTTAAAATGATGCCATTAGCGTGGGGCCCTAATCCAATATGACCAGTGTCCCTATAAGAAGAGGAAGAGACTCCAGAGGTGTAGGGACAGGGGGACGACCATGCCATGTGAAGACAGAGAGAAGACAGCCATCTGCAAGCCAAAGAGGGAGGGCGTTACGAGAAGAAACCAACCTTGTTGACAAGTTGATCTTGGACATCCAGCCTCCAGAAGTATAAGAGAATAAATAGTGTTAAGCCCCCAGCCTGTGGTATTTCATTATGGCAGCCCCAGCACACTGATGGAAGGAAACTCTCAGGCAAAAGGAGCTTTTGTCATGCGCAAACCATACTCCACAAATACACTGCTATTTCCCAGGAGTGCACCAATTCCACATAATTATTATTACATTTGACAAAAATATTTAATGCACAGTTACAATGCGTCATTCTTGGGGCACCTGGGTGGCTCAGTCGGTTGAGCATCTGACTCTTGGTCTCAGCTCAGTCTTGATCCCAGGGGCATGAGTTCAGGCCCCATGCTGGGCTCCACGCTGGGCCGGGAGCCTACTTAAAAAACAAAACAAAAATGTGTTATTCTCATACTTTCACATGAGTAACTTTGCCTGTGAGCCACTTTCTGAATCTATTTGTCAGACCGCTCTATTAATTTTGATTCATACTCTGGTCTCCCCTCCTGTAGCTGGCAGGTGCACATGAGGCTCACACGAATCCACCGCACATGGGGGTCACTGTCATCTGGCTCTCCTGGGGAACCCTGTATGCAGCTCGGTGAGTGTTCTGGGCAGACTGATGACCCCTCAAAGGTGTCCATGTCCTAATCCCTGGAACCTGAGAACCTGGGAAAAGAAAGCTTGCAGGTGTGGTTAAACTAAGGCTCTTGAGATGACCCTGGATTATTCAGGTGGACCTCATGTCATGGCAAGGATCCTTATGATAAGGAAGCAGGAGGGTGAGAGTGAGGAGTAAGGATGTGATGGTGGAAGCCAGAGGTTAGCAAGATGTGGAAAAGGGGTCATGAGCCAAGGAATGCAGAAAAGGACAAGGCAGCGTTCTTCCCTGAAGCTTCCAGAGCAACATGACGCCACTGACACCTTGATTTTAGATTCCTGACCTCCAGCACTGTGAGGGAACACATATGTGTTATTTTTAAGCTTAAATCTGTGATCATTTGTGACAGCAACAATGGGAAATGAACAAAAGGAGTTGTCACTCCAAGGGGCACCTGGCTGGCTCAGTTGGTTGGGCGGCTACCTTCGGCTCAGGTCATGATCCCAGGGTCCTGGGATTGAGCCCCGCATTGGGCTACCTGCTCCGTGGGAAGCCTGCTTTTCCCTCTCCCTCTGCCAGCCGCTCCCCCTCTTGGGCTCTCTCTCTGACAAATAAATAAATAAAATCTTAAAAATTAAAATTTAAAAAATTTTTAAAAAAAGGGAGTTCTCACTCCAGTATGCAGAGGTGACTGGTTCCCAAGGAGCAGGCCGTCTCCCCAGGGAGTGACAGTGAGTGTCGTCCAGGGCTAAGAAAGAGATTCATGAGGACCTGAGGGAGGCATGCTGCCTGGCGGAGTATCGGTGACCATGTCTGCTTGCTCTCAGCTGTCCACTGCGGAGCTGGGCAGTGCCAGCCTCCCGTCTCTATCTGGGCACCTCCCTGACCTGTAGCCAGTCTCAGCGCCCCAGGCTTTCCTGCCCTGCACACAGGCATGAGCAGTCAGAACCGTCCGTGCCAGGAAGTGGAGCGAGGTCTTAGAGGCCTGGACTATACAGGCTCTAGCCCTTTGTTCCTGGATCACGGGAGTCCTGAGGGAGGGGTCCGGGCAGCTGGGGGCAGCAGGGGACAGTGAAGGGACATTGAGGGACCTGGGATAGTAGCTCTGGAAATATTTTAGTATTTTAGCCTCTTTGGCAGCCTCACTTATATGACCTGCTTATGATCCAACCCGGCCACACTCCCTGTGGGGTTCTGTCGTTGGTATCTCCCAGAGGCGGAGGCCCAGCAGGCAGGCGATGGGGCCAAGATGGATGGGGTGTGCAGCCCACGGATACTCACACCGGCTGCACAGCCAAGCCTGGCAGCACATCACAGCCTGGCCATGGGTCCCGTGTCACACTCCAGTCCCCAAGGGAGGAGGACATGGCAAGGAACCAGTTATTGGAGCCAGAACTCGGGCAGGGGAGCCAGAGAGGCCCCAGTGATGGAAAGAACTGGAAAGAACTTCACCATCACCAACCAGTTGGTAGCAGATCTGAAACACAGCTTTTCCTGGGGCGCGATCCTGCTCTCCTGATACTGTGTTGCTCTTTGAAATAACAGTGATGGAAAACACCAGCACGAGACCCACAGTCCCTGGCCCCAAGGCAAGCAAGAAGGACGATAGCCTCTGCCTGCACACCGGCTGTTTGCAGTTGTCAGTCTGCAGCTGCTCTTCCTGGTGGAACCGGCATGATCTTCCACCGTCAGATGCTGGAGGAACATGCTGGAGAGAGGCCTGGGGAAGGCGGTGGGAGCAGGAGTGCTTGTAGCTTATGCAGCGCTTAAGAACCCAGACCTCCATCTGTGTTTCCACCCAAAAATGTTTTTGGTCTCTTTGAAAATAACTCATTCATCTGATAAATGCATTAGGGAAATTGTATGTAACAGGAGGTAAAGGCAGGACCAGAGCATCTAAAGGCTTGAGGACTCACTACCCTGCTCTCCCCATCTCTTTCTATCTTGCTCTGTGCTTCATCCATCTCTTTCCGCACCCCACCCTTTCTCTTTTGAATCATGCAACTCTAGGGAGCTCTACTATTCGTAAAAGATTGAAAACAATAATACTTTTCAATAGCGACCAACATTCAAAATGTCAACATTCATCTTCAATTTGTTTCCCTTCATATATGTAATATACATATATATATCCACACACATATCAGCTTGATCCCTGTGTGATCCTCAGTGCCACACTGCCTTCTGTGAGTTGGGGACTGGAGAGCTACAGCTGACTGCCAAATCAGGAAGGCATCAGCCTGCCAGGATGTATCCCTTTCCGAAAGCTAGATGTACTGATAGCTGGGGAAGCCTTAATCCTCACATCAGCTGCCTGTCAGTGGGCAACACTATTTCATTCACATTATGAAATGAACTAAGAAGATTATTTGGGTATTTTCGATCATTTCCAAATGGAACTTGGGTCTTAGAACCCACCCGAAGAGCTCAGCTCCAATCCTGCACACAAGGGAGCATGCCCTGCATCTTAAACTTAGAGGCTCACACAGCATTTTGCATTGTCATAGTTCATGTGTAAGGAGCACTCAGCATTGACATCTTGGGAGTCTATGAAAGCTTCCCCCTTCCTGCTCCAGAGCTTGGGACTATCTGAGCAGTGGGACACGGGATGAGAGCGGGAGACCAGAATGCAGGCCTAGCACTGATGAAGTGACCATAGGACAAGGCTTTAGATCATATACAAGTCAGCAAGCATAGATGTTGATTCCTGAATTGGACTGGATCGCCAATTACAGACAGCACTCCTAAAACCACAGACCCCTCCCCTGAGCACAGAGCTAGTTCCCCTTAACCTACCATACGCAGAGATAGACCACAACATATCCCTCTGTGGCCTGGCTTGTTTCAGATGAGAATGACTGAGGCACTGGGCTCATTTCTTCTCCCAGACTCCATATTGGAGAAGTCACTCCTCTTCCCCCTGGGGAGAAGGAAGAAGAGACTGAGGAAAGACTCCAGCAGGGTTGCCCGAAGGTCTCTTCGCCTGGAGATACAAAGAGTGATGTTTCCCCAACTTTTCTTGTCTTGGAGCACTGGGTTAATCATTTCCTTAACAAGAACTTACTCATATAATCCCCAAAACAACCTTGTGAATTCAGCTCTGTCATTTAACCAGATTTTGCAAACGTGGAAACTTTGGCTCAGAGAGGTGCCCGAGATCACACGGCCAAACAGAGACAGCAGCAGAATTTGAAGGGCAGTCTGATGCCAGAGCAGGCAAGTTTAGACTACTTAATGTTCCTGCCTCAATCCATCAGTTTTCCTAACGTCCCTGGAGAAGGAAAACCACAAAGGTTACAGGCTGAAAGCAGTTACATCCAGCCATTCTACTCTGAGAGAAACTCACGTACCTAGGCACAGGAACTCTGTACCAGAATGTTGAAAGCACCGTTGTCAGTGAAAGCAAGACCCAGAAACAACCCAAATGTGTGTTGTTGGAAGAATGGATAAATGAATGATAGTACCTCCCAAATGCGGCACAGGGTAGGGCAGTGAAAGGCAATGAGTCACAGCACAAGCAAAGATGAATGAATCTCAAGAACATAATGGTGGGAGAGAAGCAAGCAAGAACAAGAGTATGGTTCCATTTAACCTAAGCTTAAAAACATTTAAAACTAAAATATACCTTGTTTAGAGACACAATCATAGGTGATAAAGCTACAAGGAGAAACAAAGGCAAAAGAAGAAAGGAAGAAGAGAGGGAGGGAGGGAGGGAGGGAGGGAGAGAGAGAGAGAGAGAGAGAAAGAAAGAAGAAAGAAAGAAAGAAAGAAAGAAAGAAAGAAAGAAAGAAAGAAAGAAAGAAAGAAAGAAAAAGAAAGAAAGAAAGAAAGAAAGAAAGAAAAAGAAAAGAAAAGGCTTAATTAACAGAGAATTCAGACAATGGTCACCTCCGGAGGAAGCGAGGGAAATTCAGTCGGGAAAACCACACCGGAAGCTTCTGGGGTTTAAGAACATATTATTTCCTGGCCCAGGTGGTAGACATCCAGATGTTGTATTATTATTCTTCACATTGTACAGATATGTTTTATACACTCTTGTATATGAGGTATGTTTTCCAATAATTGTTTTTAAATCAAAACATTAAGAACATTAAGACTCAAAGAAGTCCCCTAAGTGCCCATGTAGAAAGTTCATGAAAGAGCTGAAAACAAAACTCAGTCTTCTGATGCATGTAGATTATAATCGTTATGGCAAATCGTTGCACCAAATCAACATTAACTCATTCTGTGAGAAACACAGGAAGATTCCTTGGCTTTGCAGAATGCCCAGCTGCCTATCGATATCCTTCGTCCTAGGGATGCAGGGATTAAGAGTGCAGGTCCTAGAGACTGACTTCATTCGTAAAATGGGCTTTAAAGTCACACCTATCTGTCAGGATTGATGTGTCCTAAAAATGATAGTGTATATAAAGCACTTTAATCAGTCCCTAGTAAAGACTTGATAACCATTAAGAGTTATTATTGGCCTAGAGATGAAGAATCGTTTCAGAAAATTGAGCTTTCAGAGCACTAACAGAGTAGATGTTTCACACCTTTTGGTATTTTTGTGTTGAGAGTGGGATATGCTCCATGGTTTTTCTGAACTGGGAAATGAATGACACAAGGAATCTGGATTCGGAGCCATTGGAAGACTTGGCCGCCCTTGTGACACATCTAAAGAGTGGAATCTAGAAATCATCAGGTCACAGGTGTTCACCTGTCAGAGGCTCTACTTTATGTCACCTCCCACCTGCCTCCAGTCTCTTTTGTGCCTGGATTTTTCAGGGATTGAATTGCTCAGGTTCCTTCCTAAACTGCAGGGTCTCATGGGGTCTCGTGGGATCTTCTTCACATTAGGGGTCGTTATCTTTTTACTCAACTGGCCTAAGCCAGGGGTCTGCACACTCTTGTTGATATTAACCCAGACAAGACAGAATTGGACAGGCAAATACATTCTCCCGCCAATGCCTTCAGCCCCCCCCCCCCCTTATTTCTTGAACTCTGTCCTCACTTGGTTTCCAAGATGGTAGGACAGCAAGCTGGTGTTGAGTGAGAACAAAGATTCTGAAGTATAACCATTCTGGGTGAAATCCTAGGTCTGCCACAGGCTAATGGTGTGACCTTTGGTGAGTTATTACTCTCTCTAAGCCTCTCTATGCCTTATCTGTAAAATGGGCATAATACCAACTTTATAACAATTTCATTGTTGTGAGAATCAAATCATATAATGCGTGAAAAAGTATTTGGCATAATACCAGGCATATAGTAGGCATTCAAAAAATGCGAGCTATTCTTGCAAGCTCCTAGACTTTATCAGACTTGACAAGCACCCTGTTGCTTTCATTGCCTGGCTTCCCCTTCTCTACCTCCACTGTTAGTTGGGGTTCATTTTTCCCTCCTGCTTTGCCCACTTACCCAGGGAACTTCACCCAGTCCCATGACTTTCACTGCCTACCACACACAACACACACACTGATGCTGCTCGCAGCTCTCTGACCAATCTTGAGTCTAGATTTGTATTTCCAACTATCTATTTACCATGTCACTTTAGAACCTACCATCTTCCTCCTCCAATTCATGTCACCTCCTGTCTTCTCAAGCACACTTAATGAAGTCAATCTCTCAAGGTAGAAGCTGTGAAGACATCCGCCATACCTCAAACTCCCTCATCAAGCCCTGCGGTTCAGAAATGTCTCCCAGCCCCAGCCCTGCCCAGCCCCCGCCTGCCTCAACTGTGGTTCTGGTCCTCCACACTGCATAGGCTGGTTGAAGGAGACAGCCTCCTTTTTGCTGCCTCTTGCCATTAGACACTAAACCTCTCATCTGCATTCTCTAGTCTCCATTCAATTTCTCTCCTTCAAAAACAAGCCAAGGACAGACTGCAACAATACTCTCAGAATGCGGGAGAAAGGAAACATCCTTTTTTTTTTTTTTTAAGATTTTATTTATTTATTTGAGAGAGAGAGAGGGCACTAGCAGAGGGAGAGAGAGAAGCAGGTTCCCCGCTGAGCAGGGAGCCCGATGCGGGGCTCGATCCCAGGACCCTGGGATCATGACCTGAGCCGAAGGCAGTCACTTAAGGGACTAAGCCACCCAGGCGCCCCAGAAAGGAAACATCTTAACAAATATTTAACAGTGAAATATTGGGGGCATACACATTAAGTTCAAGAAGCAAAAAAGATACCTAATAATAGTATTATTTAACATGGTTCTGGTTTTTATCATTTGCCTTGGGCAAATTACCATTCTTTCAGATAGAATTAGTCACTCTGCCCCTAGGCCCCTCCCACATCTGCTTCAGCACTTAACGTGTATGGTGACTCATCTGCCCCTCTCTGCCAAGCCTACATCAGTGCCATATTTATATTTCCAAAATCTGCCTTCATGCCGAACATAGTCAGAGCTTGCTAACAAATAGAAAATAATCTTATAGTTGGCTTTTCATGCTTCCCTTTAAAAGCAAAGACAAATGAATTTTTTCTTCAAGTCACAGAATGACAGTATAATTTTTTGAAGTATCAATTATTCTTAATAATCCAGAGGTGGTTTTTTTTTTTAATTCTTTGGCTAGAGCCAAGGAATGAGAAGGCAGATTTGACCTATAATAAATAACTCATTGCTGAGCTTTGAGTTTCAAAACAGGCTTTTTATTAAGGAAGTAGGGAGAAGGTCTTTTTTTTTCTTATTTAAATTCAATTAATTAACATATAATGTATTATTAGTTTCAGAGGTAGAGGTCAGTGATTCCTCAGTCTCATATAATACTCAGTGCTCATTATATCACATGCCCTCCTTAATGTCCATCACCCAGTTATCCCATCCCCCTACCCACCTCCCCTCCAGCAACCCTCAGTTTGTTTCCTATGATTAAGAGTCTCTTATGGTTTGTCTCCCTCTCTGATTTTGTCTTGTTTTATTTTTCCTCTCCCTTCCCCTATGCTCCTGTTTTGTTTCTTAAATTCCACATATGAGTGAAATCATATGATAATTGTCTTTCTCTGATTGACTTATTTTGCTTAGCATAATACACTTAAGTTCTATCCACATTGTTGCAAGATTTCATTTTCTGATGGCTGAGTGATATTCCATTGTATATATATACCACCTCCACTTTATCCATTCATCTGTCAATGGACATCTGGGCTCTTTCCATAGTTTGGCTATTGTGGGCATTGCTGCTATAAAAGTTGCCCCTTCGGATCACTACCTTTGTATTTTTGGGGTAAATCCCTAGAAGGGCAATTGCTGGGTTGTAGGGTAGCTCTATTTTCAACTTCTTGAGGAACCTCCATACTGTTTTCCAGAGTGGCTGCACCAGCTTGCATTCCCACCAACAGTGTAGGAGGGTTCCCCTTTCTCCGCATCCTCGCCAACATCTGTCATTTCCTGACTTGTTAATTTTAGCCATTCTGACACATGTGAGGTGGTATCTCATTGTGGTTTTGTATTTTAGGGAGAAAGTCTTAAAGGAACCAAAGCTTGGATGGTGGAGTAGACCAGAGAAGGAGATACTTGAGGGAAGCTCTTGCCCACTGGGAGGGGAAAGCTTTCCTGTTGCCGGGAGACAGTCAGTGTCTCCACTTTGCACATCCAGCAACTCAGTGTTATCAGTGTGTACAGGACAAATCCGTTTGGGAGACCAGGCTTCACCCTAACTAAATTCGTAAGATAAATGCATAAAGCACAATGTCAGTGTTTTTTTAATAACTGATTCATTCAAAAAAACAAAAAACAAAAAAACCCAACCACTGATCCATTCATTTAACAAGGAAATACAGCAAAAGATTAACACCAGCTCCAGAGTCCCACCACCTGGGCATGAACCATTCACTAGCTGTGTGACTGGGGACAGACTCAGTCAGCCTTTTTATTTAGTTCTTTAGCACAAACCTAAGATTGTTTTCCCTCTCCTGTAGAGTCTCAATCTTCTATTCTGTCCATGCATGTAACATCCTTACAGTAGCATCTAGGAAGAGGTCTGGAAATATTAGCTATTTTTATCCTTTGGGCCAGGCAAGGAGCTAAAGTTGTGGCTACCTGGTCCCTGTCCTCATGGTGCTCCCTGAATGCTGGACTAGAGTTCTGGGGTTCCTCGTCAACACGTTCTTCCCCTACAGACAATCTGTGGAAGCCAAATTAGCCATTGTTATGCCCTTGGTCAACAGTATTCAAAGCCAAGGAAGTTAGTTGGACCACTGGTTCAAGTTGTCTTACTCCGAAGCATCTTTCCCTCCTTGAAATCACAGATGAATGCTTCTTGAAAACAAGGAACTTGTTTATTGTAGCAGAAACTGCTGTGTGTGCGTCGAAGTCCACTGACTCTTCTTACTGGGCACATCCCTAACCTCAGCTCCCATGTCCCAGCATCCCTTGCAGTCAGCGAGGTTGTGGGACTGGGCATTAACCAATGTGGTGTGAGCGGAAGTGGTGAGTACCCTTCCTGGCCTGGTCCATAGAAACCCCCACGAGCAATCCTCCATGCTCCCCGAGACCTTGCAAGCTGCCTATTGAAAATGTCACAGGCACAAGAGGAAGAAATCTAGGTCTTCAAATTTCTACTTGGACGAGTCATCTACTCATGAGCCATGCATGCCCATTGTGAACTTTATGTGAGGAAGAAACAAACATCTATCATGTTTGAGCCATTACACATTCTTGAGTTTATTGGCTACACATTCCATGATTACCTCAACAAATACATCTGTCCCGATCGTTGTGAACTTATCGTTCCTACAGCAGTGGCTAGTGCATAGACGGAAGTTATGCCCTCAGAACCCCAGATTTGACTACAAAACAGAGCCTGGTGTTTAAACAGCAGAGTAGGGGTCATCATTAACATGCAGGAGACAGGCTCTGGAACTCTGCAGAGGAGTGTAGTGACTGAGACTTCTGAAACATGAGAATGCTATCTCCAGGAAGAAAATGTAAAGTATTTTTCCCCAATTTCAGTTCTCCTCAGATTTCACAAATCAGATCCTCCAGATCCAGAATTACCAGAAGCAATTTCACTTAGAAACAATAGAAACCAGGGCATTTAAGTGTGAGGAGAGTAGCCACGCTCTGAGAAGAGTCTTCTTTACACAGTCACTGATGGCTATTTCAAGAGACTAGAAGATTGGTGCTGAATAGATGGGGGGAACTCTCAGTTTGCACTACATAAAAAGATTGACTGGGTCATGTGGCCCCCTAATTGGCACTGTCCCGGGATCCCAGCAGTGTTTGGAGAGATGCCTGAGGGGAAAGAACAGTGTTTGGAAAGATGCCTGAGGTTTCTTTCCAAACACCTTCACCCCACCCCTCTTCTCCTCATTCCCCAGAAAGTTCTTCCTCTGGGAAGAGTCCCAGCATACTGCACTTGCCACTGATGATCCACAAGATGGGTGTGTCATTTCACAGACCCATGAAACACTTCCTTCTTCTCAACGTTCTTTTTGACTGAAGAAGCAAAATCATACCAGCTCCCCACTGCCCCATCTTTGACTCCCCATTATAGAGAAAAGTCATACTAGTCCTCTGTCCAAGGAAGGCAGGTGGCAACCTATAAAATGTGATCTTGGACCAAGAAGATGAGCAATAGACAGGAAAATGTCACTGTAGGTAGGACTGAGAGGCAGGCCACAGGTGTATATGGGATAGGAGAAGTCTTAGAACTCACCACTCCCATTGATCCCTCATAAAGGGTTATACTCAAGGTTCCTCATTTCACTAAGCTATTGGTCCATTAGCATAAATGGCCATGTTCTGTGCTGTATGACCCTGCCCGTGGAGTCACAACTGATTGAACCAGAGATGGACAACCAATCTAAAGGTAGTCAATTTAGGGTTGACCAGCAGTCTTTTGTGAAAGCCTGGTGAGAAATGTCTCCCCGCAGAGATGATGGTGATTAAAGCATCAAATTCTCTTTCTCGGCAATATGAAATGCACACAGGAAGAGATTGGTAGCAAGAGGGAAGGATAGGAAACAACACAGAGAAAGGACAAACAGGATTGGAAAAATATATTGGAAGGTCAAGAGAAAGCAGTAATTATGAAACCTGAGATAGCAGAAGCTATGAGGACACAGAAGTCAAAATATAGGCCAAAGAGAGAGGGAAGTAGTTATTCACAGTGTGTGAGAGATATAAACCAGAGATTCGCCCCCTAATAGTTGACCACTTGGAATGTGTTATTCCAGTTTCTGGGAGGGAGAAGACAGGAGGTGGGGCCAGCAACAGGGTGACTGGTCTCAAGGACAGTGTGAATGCTGAATGACCTTCCTCGTGCCAGGATCCATTCTGGGTTCTGTGGTGCTCTGCTGCCCCATGGTTCTTATTCCTCTCGAGAGGTTATGTGACTTTCCTTCGATTCCCAAATGGCCTGACAGCAAGCACGAGATTCCGGTTTTTCTTATTTCCATGTAGTAATACCTGCCTTACTTGAAGTGAGACAGGTGAGTATATTCCTTTGTATTCCTTACTACCAAAAGAGTGGTGTGTGTGTGTGTGTGTGTGTGTGTGTGTGTACAATGTGTATCAGTGTGTTGTGTGTTGGGAAGATGAGGTGAGAAGTCAAAAGATGTCACAGGCAGCACAGCAATGATAAATTTGGGAGGACAGTGGGGCCATAGGATAGGAGAGTCTAGTAATGGGGAGTAACAGAAATGGACAAACTCATGTGAGCCTTTTCACATTTCGGTCTGGCGCCAGTCTGCCTCCCTGTGTCCCTCAGATTCCCTTTCTCTTAAATATACTGCATACAGAGAGAAAGGCACGTGTCCCTTCCATTTACATTACTGATCTGCTATATTTGCTCAACAAGTCAGTTCATCTTCTCCTAAAGAAACACTTTATGAGCTGTATGGGTCAGGACTCTGGGTGGAAAAGGGCAGGAGCCCAGTTTGGGCTAACGTCTAGCGTTGGTTTCTCCTGACTTGTCAGGTACCTCCTCCCAGGCCTGCTGTCTCCCTGAGGCTGTGGCCATGAGGGGGGGCAGCTCCTGTGTTCACATCCTTGCAGCTTCACCAGCCAGACCACAGACACCCCTGGAGCGAGCACTGTAACCAGAAGGGAGCCGTCAGTTCCTATTTGCATCAAGTGTTAGACCTTTGGCAAGGGGTGTGGGGCAGACCGGCAAGCCGCTGGACGGGTTGTTGGGACCCCCCCACACACACTGTGTCTGTCGCCCTGGCTATTGGCCTCACTCTGGGCTGTGACCAGCACTGCAGGGGGTGGGGGGTGGCCTGCAAGGGGACACACGTGGTCGACCTGCAGCTCCCCTCCAGCCCAGAAGGAGGCAGCATTGCCTCTCTTTGCCTGCCAGGCCTTGGTCTCTCCACTGGCTGGGATTCCAGGCTCTGTCTCAGGAATAGAATCAGGAAACAGATTTTATCTCAGGAAAACTATCATGCTTCCAATGCCAAGACCCTCCAAGGTTAATCTAGATTTTCCTCCTCCTTATAAGGCCTTAATATCCTAAACCCGGAAGGAGCCTTTGGGATTATATCATGTCCAGCACTCTGGTTTAAGGATGAAGAAATAGGCCTTACAGAAGCAAAGAGACTCAAATATATATTTCAACATTTGGTGGCAAATCACTAAGTCAGCTGAATCAACCATAAAAGGCAATCAAGGAGAAAAAATATCTGAATGAAGTATTGGTTATCAATTTTTAGAAGGCACACTAAACTTTCAATAGGAAAACATTATAAAATATACCCAAATAGCCTTTAAGAGGAAACACTTGTACAAATGATTTGGACCAAAACGGTGCACAGCTGTTAAGTCAGAGATGTAACTTTAAAGTGGTTATTTGAATATTTTTAAAAGGCGGAGCACCTGGGTGGCTCAGTTGGTTAAGCGTCTGCCTTCTGCTCAGGTCATGATCCCAGGGTTCTGGGATCAAGTCCTCCATCGGGATCCCTGCTCAGCAGGGAGTCTGCTTCTCCATCTGCCTGCCACTCCCCCTGCTTGTGCTCTCTCTATCTGTCAAATAATAAATAAAATCTTAAAAAAAATTTAAAGGTTAAAAAGAAACAGGTGAAATTAATTTTAATGATACTTTAATTTTTAACCCATATATTAAAAATATTATTTCCCCATGTAATCAATAAAAAATTACGAACGCGATCTTTCACCTTCTTTTTCTGTACAAAACTTTTGAAATCTGGTGTGTATCCTAGACTTAGAGCATATGTTGGTTCTGACCAGCCACATTTTAAGTGCTCCATAGCCACGTGCAACTAATGACTACCATATTGGACAGAGCAGACCCGAACCCACATCCTTTCTAGACCTTGCAGTCTTCAGGGCAGATATGTATGCTCACCCAGAGCCCCCGGGAGAAGTGTTTTATGCACATAGAATATAGTGGGCTGATAACATTTGACCAAAAGGAGCTTCCTCTTTCAAAACAACCTACTTTTAATTTCCTCTGTCCTCCTCAGAGGAACTCCAAAAGGACACATGATAATTGCATCATTATTATTCTTAAACAGTGAACTGAAGTGGACACAGTCAGGTCAGTGCGAATGGGAGTTTGATGGAGGAGCCTGTCCCGTTTCACTCCCAGAGGGGCCGCACATGACCCACTGGGTTTTTCATAAGATATCATCAAGCTTGCTGAGAACCAATGGATATTTTTTTTTCCCAGCGCTGAAAACACCAGCGACAATTTTCGTATAGCCGCCCTTCTTTTTCAGAGGAGATGATGGGAGAAGCAGGTCGTAATCACAGCGTGTTGTCTGGGGACAAATAGAACACGTCAGGCAGATTGCTCTTTCGTAAAGGCAAAAGAGCTTTCAGGATTTTGAGTCACTTTTCAGTGCTGGGGAAAGAGCGGCAGTTGAAACTTGTCATCAAAATGGGGCACTGTCTAGGCCAACCTGGACACAGCCAGGAGTGCATTAAGAGCTCCCCGAGCCAGCTCCTTCCCAGGAAAAGTGAAGGTGCACGCCAGTGACCCTTTCGGGGACTGGATGTTTCACACTCTGGTCTCCTCAGCAGCAGTCCTTGCCCTATGCTCATTAGGTTTGTGCACACCTCCAACCACCTCCCCCAGGCCCAGGGGCTACCGCTCCTTCTGTCTTCCTTGCAGCCCTTGGCAGTGACCTCTGAAATGAGGGTTTCTCACTCAACAGTGAGCCGAGCTGCAGGCAGACCTTGACCCAGCCTCATCTGAACCGCCTCAAAGTACAACAAGCATCCACCCTCAAAGGAGGCCGAGTCATCTCTTTATTTCTGGAGTCTTCTTTCTATGGGAGAATCTGCAATGGGGATATCTGTCACTTAGAGCCTCTGAGTCTTTTGTTCTAAAAATAATGATTGACATTCACTGACCACTGAAGGATAGTCCCCTCTGGTTCCCATAGTAACTCCATAATGCCCTTTTTTCTGTTCCAAGTGCTTCTTTACTTACTGTATCAGTTTGCTGGGGTTGCTGTAACAAAGTCCCACAGGCTGGGTGGCTTACACAACACGGTTTTATTTTCTCACACTTCTGGAAGCTGGAAGTCCAAGATCAAGGTGGTGGCAGGATTGGTTTCTTCCAAGTGTTTTGAGAGAGAATCAGCTCCTTGTCTCTCCCCTAGTTTCTGGGGTTTGCTGGCCATCCTTGGTGTTCCTTAGCTTGTAGGAGCATCAGCCCAGTCTCCACTTTCATCTTCACATGCATTCTTCCCCTGTATATCTATGTCCAAACTTGCCCTTTTTATAAGGACACCCGTCATCCAGGATTAAGCCCCACCCTCATGACCTCATCTTCATTAATTACATCTGCAGTGACCCTATTTCCAAATAAGGTCACATTCTGAGGTATTGGGGGTTAGGACTTCAACATCTCTTGTTCAGGGGACAAGATCCAACCCATTATGTATACATAATGCTCTTTGTATTATGTACAAATAATACAATAATAAGACAAATGAGCTCCTTGTCTCTCCCCTAGTTTCTGTGGGGCAACAGAAACATTTCGTCTTCCCCAAAGCCCTCTGAAATAGGTTCTTACATAAGTTATCCCCATTTGCATAGGAGGGCACCTGAGGCACAGACCAAGGAAATGACTTGCCAAGGTCACGTGGCTGGCCAGGAGTGAAGCCACCCCAGCCCAGCTCCAGCGTCTGAGGGGTGAATGTGTGCTGTATGACCCTACAAGACAAGCACTGCTATTACCCCCTCAAACTTACACTTGAGAAAACTAAAGTACATAGTGATCATAAAACCCACCCAGGTGTGTATCGCTGGTCATTGGCAGAGCTGAAATTTGAACCCACTGCTATTTGGCTCCAGTGTCGTAGCTGTTGACTGCTAAGCTCTACAATGTCCTTAAAATAAGTTCCCAAAATTCAGGAAAAGTCAGTTTACTATTCCACACTTTCCAAGGCTGCACCATTTTTTGGTATTGTTGGTTCTATGTCATATTAGCCCTTGGTCCTTTGTAGCCAGTGAAACCAGGCAGATATCAGGAGTGGGATAAAGAGCTTAAGAACTTTGCAGGTGCTGGAGGCCCCCGCCCCAGCACTGCCCTGGACCACCTCAGGCTCTGCCATGACAACAGGAAGAAGGTGGACAGGTACAAAGGCCATTCTGGACTGCTTTGGTGAAATAAAAGGGGGATGGGGAGTGAAAGGATTCAAGCCTTTAAAAGTAGAATCCAACAGACCCCCACCTTATCCCTTCTTCATGACTGGAAATAAGTGAGGCTCATCCCACTGTCTCATGAGGAATGGGGGAGCCTGGCTCCTAAGCAAGATCAAATAATGGTATTTCTCTGTGAAAGATTTAAATGAAGGGACACAGAAACTGGGAGTCGAGAGTGAGTTTCATTAATGCAAGGGCTGGGGACCACACAGTCCCTGAGATTAGCTGTTCGACTTCTTGAAATCTGGGAGAAATCCATGGAATTCCCCTCTCCCAACCCTGCTCCTTGCTGTTGGTTAAGAGAGCTTGAGTTGTGGGGTTTCCTGGGTGGCTCAGTCAGTTAAGTGTCCAACTTTTGATCTCAGCTCAGGTCTTGATCTTGGAGTCTTGAGATCAAGCCCTGTGTTGGTCTCCAGAGAGACAGAGAGAGAGCTTGAGTTGCTTTCTTAATACATTTAGCTTGAGTCCTGTACACTCAAAAAAGTAGTATCACTACCTTTTGTCTCCTCATTCTAAAAAATCTTCTTCCCCCAGCATGCCCAATTTAAAGAAGTTTCCTTTACCTGGTTCATACAAACTAGGCACCATACTTCAAATAGCTGTGTCTAAAATAAACCAATTTTATTTACACCCTTAATGTAAAAGCTCCCTGAGGGTAGCAATTTCATCTGTTTTGTTTACTTCTGTATCCTGAGCACTTAGCAAAATGCCTATTACAAAGTAGGATTTAGTAATATTAGTGATGAATACAAAGTTTTGCATAAGGTTTCTCCCATTTCACACAGGTGGTAACTTGCAATACATACTGTCTGCATGTTGCCTTTTTTTTTTTTTTAACTTATTCATATGCATTGGAGATTGTCAACAGTTAGAGAGACAGGAGGCGGGAAGCAGGACTCTCTTTTATGTAGAGTTCCGAGCAAAAAAAGCAACGCTCCATGCCCGCTTCATGCACTAATCCCAGGACACAGCCATCACTCAGCATGAACTGAACGCGCTGTGTAGGGCTTGCCTGGTATGTGACAGAGGCTTCTTTGTTGTTTTTAAGTGGGATGACCCACACAATAGCCACTATTTCTTAATGCACAGCATTCAGGATCCAGCTAAATTTTTAAATGTCTATTTTGCTCTGTGTCTATTTTGACTTCTTTCATCTTCCTATCAAGCTATATATGAGTGACTTCCCCATTATAGCTACTCAAACCTGTAGGGGGTGGGTTAAAAATTAAAGTGTACTAAAAAATAAATTATATTAACTTTTTAAAATTAAGGTGATTAAAATAATAATGAGATATAACTACAGTTTCTGGCCAAAATCCAGGACAGTGACAACACCAAATGTTGGAGAGGACACGGAGCAACAGGAACTGTCGCGCATTGCTAGTGGGAATGCAAAATGGTACAACCACTTTGGAAACCAGTTTGGCAGTTTCTTACAAGGCTAAACATGCTCTTACCATACGACCCAGCAATTGTGCTCCTTGGTATTTACTCAAAAGAACTGAAAACGTGTGTCCATACAAAAACCTGCACACAGATGTTGATAGTAACGTTATTCATAATTGCTAAAACTTGGAAGCAACCAAGATGTCCTTCAGTAGATGATAAATAAATAAGCTGTGGTACATCTAGGCAATAAATGGTATCCAGTGTTAAAAAGAAGAGAGCCGTAAAGCCATGAAAAGGTAGGGAGGAACCTCAATATTCCTAAGTGAAAGAAGCCAGTCTGAAAAGGCTGCATACTACTGTATGATTCCAACTTTCTGACATTCTGGAAAAGGCGAAACTATGAAGACAGTAGAAAGATCAGTGGTTGCCAGGGGTGGTGAGGGTGAGGTGGGTGGGAGAATGAATAAGCAGAACACAGAGGATTTAGGGCAGTAATACCCTGTATGAAACTATAGCGGTAGGTACATGTTATGGTCAACTTGTCCAAACGGTAGGCTTTGGTTGACTATGGTCAGTTGTAACAAAGGTCCCCCTCTGGTGGGGGATGCTGATAATGGGAGAGGCTGTGTGTGTGTTGGGGTGGGGGAGCAGGGAATAGATGGGAAATCTCTTTATCTTCTGTTCAGTTTTGCTGTGAACCTGAAGCTGCTCTAGAATATAAGTTTCTTTTAAAAAAAATCAATACATTTTAATGTTTTTAAATAAGATAGCCCTTGGAATAACCTTGGGGTTTAACACAATAGGCTACTTGTAACATTTAGGTAGCTTGTCCCTGGTGGCTGCCCATCCACCCTTTTCAAGACCTAGAGCCAAATTTTTCTATCTGCATTTGGGTGTGTTGCCACTTCAAAAAGAGGCAGCTAATTCAAGAGTTCCATTCCCAGAGAGCTGTGTCAAAATTCTCATTTATAGCCAAGGACATCTAGGTTGCTTCCAGATTTGGGCAATTATGACATTGTCGGATAAAATGTGGGATATGGGCAGAAGTCTTAGTTTCTAGATATACAGGTCATCAGAGAGCAAAGGGGACCATTTATCAGAGTTACTCTTGTTATAGCCTGTGTTTCTTCAGAGCATTTACATCAGACCCTGAAATCATTGTGACCAATAGCTTATTTATTCTCCATCTCCTCCCAACGGGATGTAGGCTCCATGAGAGCAGAGCCTTTATCTGTCTTGTTCACAATTATGTCTCCAGTGCTTAAAATCACTCCTGGCATGTAATAGATGCTCAATAGTTATTTGTGGAATACATGAATAAACTAAAGAGAAGGATGAAGGTGACTTTTGTATTTGTACCAGTCCTGGTGCTTAGGAGTCCTTCATTTTGGAAACCCTTCTGGAAATTACCTAAGAAAGCTTTTCCCATACAAATAAGGAGGTCATTGAGAAGGGAGCAACCGTCTGGGTTTCAGTGGAAAAAATTCTCTTAAAATGTAAAACAACAACCTCATGTCAATGGAGTGTGACTTCAGGGGTCCTGGTTATTCTTCGAGCTTTCACTAACACTCTTCTCAAAGTCCTTCCACCCACCATCCCATTCAAAAATCACACTGGTATTCTCAGGATTTTGTTACGATGGCATCATTCTTACAAGTACCAATATCTAGATTAGTTATCAATTACTGAGTAAAAACTTTATCTCAGAGTTGTAGCTTTAAAAGAATTGTGTTGGGCGCCTGGGTGGCTCAGATGGTTAAGCGTCTGCCTTCGGCTCAGGTCATGATCTCAGGGTCCTGGGATCGAGTCCCGCATCGGGTTCCCTGCTCAGTGCAGAGCCTGCTTCTCCCTCTCCTTCTGCCACTCCCTCTGCTTGTGCTCTTCTATCTCTCTGTCAAATAAATAAATAAAATCTTTAAAAAAAAAAAAAAAGAATTGTGTTATCAGGGTACCTGGGCGGCTCAGTCGGTTAAGCATCTGACTGTTGACTTCAGCTCAGGTCATGACCTCAGGATTGTGGGATCGAGCCCCACATCGGGCTCTGTGCTGGGCAGGAGCCTGCTTAAGATTCTCTCTCTCCCTGGGGTGCCAGGGTGGCTCAGTCGGTTAGGCATCTGCCTTCGGCTCGGGTCATGATCCCAGAGTCCTGGGTTCGAGCCCTGCTTTGGGCTCCCTGCTCAGCGGGGAGTCTGCTTCTCACTCTCCCTCTGCTGTTTACCCTGCTTATACACACTCTCTCTAATAAACAAATACAATCTTAAAAAAAAAAAAGATTCTTTCTCTCCACTTCCCCACCTGCTCTTTCGAGCTCTCTCTCTCTCAAACAAACAAACAAACAAACAAAAAAACAATTGTGGTATAATGAGAAACATGTATTTGTTCTTTACCCCAGTTTCTGACACATCACTCTTAAAACCCTTGGAATCTACTGAGTGATAAGTGTCTTTTACATGCTAATGAGATGAGTGGTGGCTGGGGACACCTAGATAGCTTCAGGATGGGGGCTGGTCAAAAAAAACCAAGGCATAACTAGCAGGTTGGCCCATCCCCTCCCACCCACACCCCAAAGACAACCAGTGGGGAGGGGAGGGGGAGAGTGGCTGGAGGGTGAGTTCCATCACCAATGGCCAATGATCTAATCAATCACGCCTATATAATGAAATCTCCATAAAATCCCCCAAACAATGGGATTCAGAGCTTCCGGGTTGTTACACACATGGAGGTGCTAGGAGGCTAATGTCTCCAGAGAGAGGAGGGAAGCTCCACATAGCACCCGCCACCCCACACCTTGGTCTATGCATCCCTTCCGTTTGGCTGTTCCGGAGTTGTATTCTTTATTATAAACCAGTAGTAAGTAGAGTGTGTTCCTGAGTTTTGTGAGCAACTCTAGCATATTATTAAATCTGAGGAGGAGGTGGTGGGAACCCCTATTTATAAGCTGATTGGTTAGAAGTACGAGAGGCCCGGACTTGTGGCTGGCATCTGAAGTGGGGACAGTCTTGTGGGACTGAGGCCCTCAGCTGTGGGGCCTGATGCTAACTCCAGGGATCAGTGTCAGACCTGAAGCCAATTGTCAAACACCCACCTGGTGTGCAGAGAACGTGAGATGGACAATCCACACACATTTGGCATCAGAAGCCTTGTGAGTAAAAACAGGTCAACAGTCAACATTTACGACTGCAGAGATTCTGTGAGGAAGGGCTTTGGGAGCAGCTTACCTGAGTGGTTCTGGATGGGGGAGCCTTTCTGTGCAGTTGCAGCAAAGATGTCAGCCCGGGCTGTGGCCCTCTGAGGGCGTGACTGGGCCTGGAGGTCCACTTCCAAAATGGCTCACGCTCACCGCGGCCAGGTTGGTACCAGTTGTTGGCAAGAGGCCTTAGCTCCTTGCCACTTGAACCCCTCCAGGGGGCCGCTCGGGACATGATGGCTTCCCTCACGGCTAGTGCCCTGGGAAAGCGAGATGAAAGCTATCATGTGTTTTGTGTCCTGGCCTCCTAAGTCACACTGTGTCATTTCCACAATGTTCTGTTGGCTTCCCAGGTCAGCCCCAGTGTTTGGAGCGGGGAACCACACAGAACATGAATAGCAGGAGGCAAGGATCTTTGGCAGCCGTCTCAGAGGCTCCAACACAGGGCTCAAATATACTTTTCAAATAAATGAATGAATTATTTGATCAACTCGAAGTCCTCTAAACTCAGTCCATTTGGATCTAGTATTTAGCACAAGAGCTTAGGCTTCTGGCAACACAAAACGTTTTATGGGCCTTAGTGTTTTCACTCTGGAGAACCTCAGACAAATGATCTACTTTCATTGTGACTCAAGTCTGAAAATGGGAGTTGTAAAATCACCATGAAATTAAATAACTTTAGAACCATGAAGAATGTTCATTATTAAAACTCTCCCACAGGCCTGGCCCCAGGCAGAATTGTGAAGCCAGGGAAGCTCAGCTTTTCTAACCCAGTTTGGCAAATCTCCACAGCCTTCCCTACCGCCCCCCCACCGACCGTCACCTCCCGCTCTGCAATGTCCAGTTGAACGGACAGGTGCACATTTTGCAGAACTTGCCTTTACACATCTTGAGAGAGTCCCAGTCGGAGATCATAGTGCTGTCTAAATGCACATTTAAGTACATCCAATAAGGCCAGTTTTTCCTCTGGCTTTGAAACACATCACCCAACCTCAGTTGAATATCGGATGAAACTGTCAGCTTACAACCAGGAGTTGAGGTGTGTGAAGATCCTTAGCAGTGAGAATGGAATGTTCTTCGTGGAGAGATGATCAAGTATCCAGATCTCCCTGAGGGGAAGCAGATTCCCACACTCCATCTCCAGCTCACTTGAAGAACACACCAAGTGCGTGGAAACATCGACAGAGTTTACTTGTTTGTTCCTCTAACAGATATTTTCTGAGCCAGGCATCATTCTAGGGGCCAATCTCTCAATTCAGGTCCTTGCTCAAATAGTACGTCAGGGAAGCCTCATCTGACCATTATACTTAAAATTGCAATTTAAATCCCAGCCTTCCCATAGCCCTTACTCTGCTCCATGCTTTCTTGTTTCATAGCACTAGCAAGTCTACTAACAAGTAACAAGTATGTATTTTGTTGCCTTTTATTTGTGTCTTTCTCCCCCCACCCACACTCCATGCCAGAATTTCAGCTCTGCAAGGGCGGGAGTCCACCTGTTTTGTTCATTGACGTGGCTCCTGGCCTATAGTATGTACTGAATATTTGGTGAGTGAGTGAGTGCTGGGTACAAGAGGGAATAAAACAGACAAAATTCTGGGGCGCCTGGGTGGCTCAGTCGTTAAGCATCTGCCTTCCGCTCAGGTCATGATCCCAGGGTCCTGGGATCGAGCCCCACATCGAGCCCCATAACGGGCTCCCTGCTCGGCGGGAAGTCTGCTTCTCCCTCTCCCACTCCCCCTGCTTGTGTTCCCTCTCTCGCTGTGTCTCTCTCTGTCAAATAAATAAAATCTTAAAAAAAAAAAAAAAAAATTCTGTCTTCTGCACACGTACCTTTCTCTCCCCACCCGCCCTCTCCATCCATGCATACAGTTGCCATTGACTGGGTTAAGTCCAACAATGTTGCAGGTACACTGTCTTGACCTTCCCGATGTTTCCTGCAGATGTCTCCAGGCTGTCTGTGGCTTGCTTCTTCGTTCCAGAGCAGCCTAAAGTGCCTTTGCTGCTGCAAAACCTAAATCCCCCTGTCACTCCAGATTCCAATGTCACACTTGTTCTTGGGAAAATAAAGTTTGTTTTGCAAATGTAAACATTCTAGAGCCCCAGTCATGCTTCCCGAACCCTCTGTGTGGCCATACCTCTGGGCTTAGGGCAGAAAACCTATTCGTTTTTCCTCTCAAAATGTTCAAAAACGGGTCACAAAGCTACACACTTTTTTGTCAGTGAAGATTACCACCCCTCCCTTTCTTTACTCGGAAAGAGACAACGCTCGCTACTCCCCAAAAGCCACATTACAAGCCAGAACATTCCAGTGACTCAAGATTAATAAAAACACAGGACAGGCCAAAAGAAAGCACACAGAGAATGACCACTGGCATCAAACGAGGTGGCTGGAGAGGCCAGATTCCGTGAGCACAATCAACAACCACCAATCGGGAACGTTTAAAGCGGGTTGCGTTCAAGTGCATCGACAACCTTTCTCCACAGATAATCACATTAGTGTGTGCGATACAGATACGATGAGACACGAGCAAGTATTTTTCCAGGTAGAAAAAAGAAAGTGGGAACAAAAGACATTATACGTCATGACCAGCTGGTTGAAAGACGGTAGACACAAAGAATGTGAGTAGGGGAAAGTTGCTGAAACCGGCAACTAAGAGCTATCTTGGGAGCTTAAAGGGGCGTTTTGGTGGGAGGGAGGAGGTAAGGACGGACACACACACAAAAAAAACTTTGTGGCTTTTGTTTCTTTGATGAAGAAAGAAAGGCCAGTAGTATTGGTCCTGCGGTCAAGACCGAATGGCCAAACCCTGATCCTCTACCCCTAAGAGGTCCGATAAGGCAGCCACTGGCCACGTGTGCTATTTAGAATTAACTAAAATGAATTGAAATTAAATAGATTTTAAAACACAGTTCCCCAGTCACACTAGCCACATTTCAAGGGCTCAATAGCCACGTGTGACATAGAGCTCAGTGCAGATATTTCATGTTTCCGTCATCCCAGAAAGTTCTGTAGGGCAGCACAGCTCTAGAGCTTGACA
The DNA here is from genome assembly GCF_002201575.2 of Neomonachus schauinslandi. NCBI lineage: Eukaryota > Metazoa > Chordata > Mammalia > Carnivora > Phocidae > Neomonachus > Neomonachus schauinslandi. The sequence continues at coordinate 162,480,082 of NC_058404.1, read as the reverse complement.
GGTGAAAAAGCAAACACCCACCACTATCTATACCAGCTAGACCCGTTATCCTCTTAATGTCATAGTTGGCAAGGACCTTGGCAACCCACGTCAAAATTCTCACCCCTCCTGATGCTTTTTTCTTAATCAAGTGAGGCCCAGAGAGGTTAGTTTAAGCCATTTATTGAACATATATTTATAAAGGTGCCAGGGACACCAAAGTGAATAAAACACAGTCAAAGCTTCAAGGTGTTCACATTTTAGTCACAAGGGTAGCGTGCAAGAAACTAATTATATTAAGATGGTAAATATTACAATAGAGGTGTGTATAAGACACTCCAGCAGACTGGATTTTCCAAAAATGGCCTGGCAATATTTTCAGTTCCACATGCTTTTCTAGAACCTTCCAGAATCTTCCACTCCCCATCAAGAGGTGAAATCTAGTTCCCCTCTTCTTTAACCTAGGTGGACTCATGACTGTTCTGACCAATACAATATGGCAGAAATGATGTTAAGTGACTTCTGAGACCAGATCATATAAAGGATACAAACTTCCTCAATTCCTCTCTCTGTCTCTCTCTCTCAGTGTGCACCTTTGGAACCCTGAGCCACCTTATACAAAATTCTAGCTACCTTGAAGTTGCAATGCTGATACACCACGTAGGGAAGCAACAGAGGTACAGAGGGAGATGCCCAAGGGGGCCCTGCTCTTCCAACCCCCAGATGTTCGGCCCTTCCCAGCAACAACTACCAGCCAAGTGAACAAATAAATCACCAGATGAGCCCAGCGCAGCTTTCAAGTGTCCAGCTGAGGAGAGATGAGCTATCCCTGCTACACCGAGTTCAAATTCCAGACCCATAGAATCCAGGAGCATAATAAGTGGTTATTTGCACCACTGGGTTTTGAGGAAATTTTTACAACTGGAATAGTCACTCTGGGATCATAGAGGGAAACTTTCAGTCTACTTAGGGAAGCCAAATAAGACTGTCAAGAGCTACTGATATTTGAGCTCAGTCCTGAAGGATGATACATAGGAAAAATGAGGGGAACAGTCTTCCATCACAGAATAGAATGTGCAAAATGCAGAAGCCAGAGAGCAAAGCCTAGTCTGGGAACCGTTAGCAGTCAGGTACAGCTGGAGAGCAGGTAGGTGTGGTAGAGGTAGAAGTTTCATTCATTTGTTCTTGTTCATTCATCCAATAAGTATATATTGAGCCCTATTGTGCCTGGCTCATGTATCAGTTAGAATTACTTTTGGCAGCAAATCCCACCTCCAAAAAATGTGGCTTAAACAATAAGGACTTGTTGCTTCCTTAATGAGAACATCAGAGGCGGGCAGTCTCAGAAATACTTTGCTTCTCCAGCCAGTCTCTTGCCCTCCTTCTAATACACTGACCCCAAATGGTAATTTTTCATCCTGATGCCTCATGGTTGCAAAATGGCTGTGCTGGCTCCAGGCATCACACCACATTCTCTCATACCACACCCAAAGGCAGGAAGCTACCAAAAGTGAGTCATGTGGCCACCCTAACTGCGAAGGGGAAGGAAGGGAGCAAAGTCAGTATCTGAGATGCAGGCAAGGGAAAGGGGGATTGGAAAAAGTTGGGGGAAGGCAACCAGCAGTGCCTACCACAGCGAGGTACAGCAAAGCAGTTTAGGCATCATCCCCCTTCAGGATGCCAGATGAGGTTTCCAACGCAGGCAGTGCCTGGTTATGCAATGCAGAGCCATAGAAAGGCATGGAAACATTACAGCCAATACACTGATTTAATCAGTAACACAGTGGGAAGCAGAGGACAGAGAAAGAAGGGGAATAAGATCATAGTAATTCCTACGCCGCGTCTTCACAACTGTCGCCATCTCTCTCTCTCTCTCTCACACACACACACACACACACACACACACACATATACCATCACTTAATTACTATTAAATTCAATAAAAATACTAGGACCTATTAGAAAACTCTGGTGCTTGTGGGAAATGGATTGGGTGGGACTAAGTCAGAGGCAGGAAAACTAGACTTTCCCAAAAATCCATCTTAGTTTCAAAACAGAAATTGGAAGCTAAGTTTGAAGAGCCTACTTTACTATTGTATGATCTGCAGAAATATAAAAATTACCTTCTCCAGGATTCTTTTAAATTTAAGTGTTTTAAATAACCAGAGAAATCGGCTAAAGGGAGACGGGCAGAAATAGATTTCTTTAGATTCAAAGGACTTTCCAGTGCATTAAAAAGGAACAAAGGAACTTTATAATACAAAGAAGTATGTGCACCAGAGAGAATGCCCAGCCCCTCCCAAAAACAGCAAACCTCTCTGCCCTGCAGGGGGGGAAAACGCTACTAATTTTTCACTGAACTGTCAAACCTCATTTTCTCTTCTCCAATTCAGTCCTGAGCTTGATAGATAGAAAAGTGTTCAAACAAGAAGTGGCTCTAAGATATTCTAAAATAATAAAGCCTCATACACAATTGCTCTAGCTGAAAGGGTCTCCAAGCATTTTTCAAAGGATAAGAAATATACATGATTACCCGAAGGCTCTGCGTGTTAATATTCAGAAGGCATATTGAGAGCAAGATTGAACAGGAAGGATAAACTGAACATAAAAGTAAACGGGATAATTCTACTAGGAAAATTAACCTTTTTGAGAAAAACAATGAATCCAACTATTAGGTCTTGCTTTTCTCCCAAATGAGTGTTCAACCAGGAGATTTGAAGAATCTGTAGGGATGAAAAAATAAAATATGTAAATGCTATTGTATGGATTTGGGAAGGGGTTTGGATATATAGCTTATCTGTTGAGGGTGGAAAGGGGGATGGAGGATTCCATCTAAGATACTTAAATCCCCCTTTGGAATTCTCCCATCCCTGAGTTGCCCCAGCCAGTCGTGACCCTGGATAAAATGAGAAAGCCCCCAGGTGCGGGGAGGTTGGCGGGGCGGGGGCGGGGGGGGGGGTGCGGTAGGGGTGTGTTGAGGAAGCCTGGCAAATAAGCATTTCCCCACTTGCCCAAGTTCCTTGGTGCCCTGCAGAGACCTGATGGAGCCACGCTCTGCCCCCTGCCCCCCACCAACTCCCCAGCAGTTCCCTGGAGTCAGTTAGGCCCTCTAAGTGGTTGCCCAGTCCTGGCAGGAGTGTGGTCCAGGTGAGAGAGTGACAGTCTGCCCCCCGCCCCCCCATGTGATGACTAATTTTATGCATCAACTTAGCTGGGCCACACTATCCAGATATTTGGCCAAACATTGTTCCAGGTATTTCTGTGAAGGCATTTTTTTTTTTTTTAGAAGAGATTAACATTTAAATCGGTAGACTTTGAGTAAAGTGGATGATACTCCATAATGCAGGTGGGCCTCATCCAGTCAGCGGAAGACCTTAATAGAACAAAGACAGACCTTCCCTGAAGAAGGGGGAATTCTGACAGCAGCCTGCCTTTGGACTCAAGCTGCAACACTTTCCTGGGCAGCCTCCACTATTGTGTGAACCAGTTCCTTAAAATCAGTCTCAATCTCTCTCTCTTTCCCACTCTCTCCTGTTGTTCTCATCTGTCATTCTGGGGGAAGCCAGCAGCCATGTTAGGAGCAGCCCTATGGAGAGGCCCATCAGGGCAAGAAACTGATATCTCCAGCCAGCCTCCAGAGAAGTTCTGAGACCTGACAACAGTCATGTGAGCTGGCTTAGAAAGGAATATTCTGCGGCCTGCCAACAATGACCCCAGTGAGCTAGTCAAAGCTTCAGCAGCCCCAGCCAACCTCTTGACAGCAATCTCCTGAGAGATCCTGAGCAAGAGGCCCTCGGCTGAGAAACACCCAGATTCCTGACCTGTACAAACTGTGAACTAATGGACATTTGTTGTTCTAAGTTGCTAAATTTTGGGGCAATCTGTTACACAGCAATAGATGCCTAATACATTTTTAATGAAAGCCCAACCACTTGGAAAGCAATTCAGCAAATCTAGTAGGCAGAAGATAGGCACGCCTTCAAACCTGAAATTCTTTTTTTTTTTTTTTTAAAGATTTTATTTATTTATTTGAGAGAGAGAGAATGAGAGACAGAGAGCACGAGAGGGAAGAGGGCAGAGGGGGAAGCAGACCCCCTGCTGAGCAGGGAGCCCGATGCGGGACTCGATCCCGGGACTCCAGGATCATGACCCGAGCCGAAGGCAGTCGCTTAACCAACTGAGCCACCCAGGCGCCCGAAACCCGAAATTCTAATCTGGAGTATTACAGTGAACGGTTATTTTGCTACCCTACCCTTAGCTCCACCTCCCTTGGGCAAAGGCCAACCTCCTCTTTCCCAGCCTCCCTTGTGGCTAAAGCGAAGGGATATGACCCAGGCTTCACAATTCAGATGCACTCAGATGAACCTGTCCTTTAGAAGAGAGTAGGGTGGCATGGATTCTGGCGTGGGCAATATGTGACGTTGGCCTTTTGGAGGCAGTGGACACAGAATTCCTAATGATGACATCCCCACCTGCATCCCAAAGAGAAGAGCAGCACCCCCTGCTAAAGGCGGCCACAGCAGGTACCCACCCCCCAGGGCAATCTGACATGTCAGTGGATCTGTTTCCTTACTATGGGTTTCCAAATCTGCTTCTTTGCCCCGTCTTGAGATTCTATTCCATTCAGAATCCTCTAATAGATCCCTGTTATGCGTGTCTAAACCAGCTCGGGCAGAGTCCATAGTTTTGCAACTAAAAACATCAAGAAAGTTCATGGAAGTGTTGGGTCCAGGTCTTCACTCTCTGATGATCGGAGGCTTCTCTGGGTGTCTTGGCTCATTGGGTCACTGTCACAAAATATCATAGACCGGAGGCTAAACCACAAACATTTATTTCTCACAATTCTGAAGGTTGGGAAGTCCAGGACTCAACCTCATCTAAACCTAATTACCGCCCAAAGGCCCCACCTCCAAATAACATCACCCTGGGGACTAGGACTTTAGCATATGAATTCTGGGGGGGACACAAACATTCGGTCCATAACACTAAGTAAAGTTTTGCACATTTGTGAACAATGAGACATACACTAAAATGTTCACTGCAAGCAGAGAATGGAAAAATAAACTGTTATATTTACAAAATGGAATTCTATACATAGGTTAGAATGAATGAAATGTATATGTATGAACATAGAGAAGTCTGAAAATAGAATGGTGAATAAAAAAATAGCAAGTCCTCTTGTACCATTTTAAAAAGTTTCAAACATGCAATGCAAGACTGTTTTTGTTTATGGATACCTAGATAGCAACAATGGTCTTAACATATACACACTAAAGATAAATACCAAGTCCAGGCAAATGACTATCTCTGGGGAGGGAGCAGAGGGAATAGGATTAGGAAAGTGTCTCAGGGGAACCTCAATCTGTTTTATAGACAAACCTTGTTTTATTGGGCTTCACTTTATTGGGCTTTGCAGATACCGTATTTTGTTTTGTTTTGTTTTTAATAAATTAAAGGTTTGTGGCAGCCCTCTGTGGAGCACGGTTATTGGTGCCATTTTCCCAGTAGAATTTGCTCACTTAGTGTCTCTGTGTCACATTTTGGTCATTCCTGCAATATATCAAACTTTTTCATTATTATTATATTTGTTATGGTGATCTGTGATCAGTGATTATGACTCGCTGAAAGCTCAGATGATGGTTGGCATTTTCAGTATAAAAATAAAGCATTTTTTAAAAAGATTTTATTTATGTATTTGACAGAGACAGAGAGAGCGTGCACAAGCAGGGAGAATGGCAGAAGGAGAAGGAGAATCAGACTCCCTGCTGAGCAAGGAGCCCAATGCGGGGTTCGATCCCAGGACCCCGGGATCATGACTTGAGCTGAAGGCAGACACTTAACCGACTGAGCCACCTAGGTGCCCCCCCAAAATAAAGCATTTTTTAATTAAGGCAAGTACTTTGTTTCTTTAGCCATAATGCTATTGCACATGTAATAGACTGCAGCATAGTGTAAACATGAAGTTTATATGCACTGGGAAACCAAAACATTCATTTGACTAGCTTATTTTCCTTATCGCTATGGTCTAGAACCAAACCCGTATATCTAGGAGGTATGCATCTATGTGGTGCTTTATTTCTTTTTTTTCCAACTTTATAGAGATATAGTTGAGATGACATTAAGTAAGTTAAGATGTACAACGTAATGATTTGATACACATATATTGCATTATTTATTTTTAAAGATTTTATTTTTAAGTAATCTCTACACCCAAGGTGGGGCTCGAACCCACAACCCTGAGATCATGATACACATATATTGCAAAATGATTACTACAGTAGGCTTGGTTAACACCTCCATCACCTCACATAATTACCATTTTTCTGGTGAAAACATTTAAGATATATCCTCTTAGCAATTTTCAATTATACGGTACCATTAGGCATAGTCACCATGCTGTACATTAGATCCCCAGAGCCTATTCATCTTATAACTGGAAGCTTTTACCCTTTGATAATGTGTCTCCATCCACTCTCCTCCTCTGTTCTAGCAACGTTCTACTCCTGTTTCTGTGATTTTTAGATTTCTGTGATTTTTTTAGAGTTCATATACAGGGGTATCATACAGTATTTGTCTTTTTTTGTCTAACTTACTTCACATAGCATAATGCCCTCAAGATCCATCCATACTGTTGCAAAGGACTGAATAATAGTCATATATATGATATATAATATATATTGCAATATGATAGATCATATTACATGCATGTGATATCTAATATATAGTATATGTGGTATATAATATATTACATATAATATATATATATCTCACATCTTCTTTATCCATTCATCCATAGACAGACACTTAGGTTGTCTCCCTATCTTGGCTACTGTGAATAAGGCTGCAGCGAACGCAGGAGTACAGATGTCTCAAAATCCTGATTTCATTTCCTTTGGATTTATAACCAGAAGTGGGACTGATGGAACATAAAGTTAGTTCTATTTTTAACTTCTGAGGAAACTCCATATTGTTTTCTATAGTGGCTGCACCAGTTTGCATTCTCAACAGTGCACGAGGATTCTCTTTTCTCCACACCCTCACCAATATCTGTTCTTTTCTTTGCCTTTTTAGAAATTAGGACCATTGTAACAGGTGTGAGTTGATATCTCTTTATAGATTTCATTTGCATTTCCCTGATGATGAGTAATGTTGAGCATCTTTTCATACACCTGGTGGCTATTTGTATGTCTTCTTTGGACAAATGTCTATTCAAATCCTCTGCTTGTTTTTAAATTAGATTGTTTGGTTTTCCTGCAATTGAGTTGTATAAGTTCCTTTTATATTTTGCATTATTAACCCCTTATCAGATATATGGTTTGCAATTATTTTGTCCCATTTGGTAGGTTGCCTTTTCATTCTGTTGATTCTTTTTTTAAATTTTATTTTATTATGTTATGTTAATCACCATACATTACATCATTAGTTTTTGATGTAGTGTTCCATGATTCATTGTTTGCGTATAACACCCAGTCCTTCATTCAATATGTGCCCTCTTTAATACCCATCACCAGGCTAACCCATCCCCCCACACCCCTCCCCTCTGGAACCCTCAGTTTGTTTCTCAGAGTCCATAGTCTCTCATGGTTCATCTCCCCCTCCTATTTCCCCCCCTACATTTTTCCCTTCCTGCTATCTTCTTCTTCTTCTTTTTTTTTTTTTTTAACGTATAATGTATTATTTGTTTCAGAGGTACAGGTCTGTGATTCATCAGTCTTGCACAACTCACAGTGCTCACCATAGCACATACCCTCCCCAGTGTCTATCACCCAGTGACCCCATCCCTCCCACCCGCCACCACTCCAGCAACCCTCAGTTTGTTTCCTGAGATTAGGAATTCCTCATATCAGTGAGCTCATATGATACATGTCTTTCTCTGATTGACTTATTTCGCTTAGCATAATACCCTCTAGTTCCCATCCATGTAGTTGCAAATGGCAAGATTTCATTTTTTTGATGGCTGCATAATATTCCATTGTATATATATATACCACATCTTCTTTATCCATTCATCTGTTGATGGCCATCTTGGCTCTTTCCACAGTTTGGCTATTGTGGACATTGCTGCTATAAACATTGGGGTGCACATGCCCCTTTGGATCACTACATTTGTATCTTTGAGGTAAATACCCAGTAATGCAATTGCTGGGTCGTAGGGTAGCTCTATTTTCAACTTTATGAGGAGCCTCCATACTATTTTCCAGAGTGGCTGCACCAGCTTGCATTCCCACCAACAGTGTAGGAGGGTTCCCCTTTCTCTGCATCCCCGCCAACATCTGTCGTTTCCTGACTTGTTAATTTTAGCCATTCTGACTGGTGTGAGGTGGTATCTCATTGAGGTTTTGATTTGGATTTCCCTGATGCAGAGTGATGTTGAGCACTTTTTCATGTGTCTGTTGATTCACAGTGCAGAAACTTTTTAGTCTGATATAGTCCCATTTATTTACTTTTGCTTTTGTTGCTTGTGCTTTTGGTGTCATATGCAAAAAAAAAAAAAAAAGATCATGATGACCAATGTCAGGGACATTTTCCTCTATGTTCTCTTCCAGGAATTTTACCATTTCAGATCTTGTGTTTAAGTTTGTAATCCATGATGAGTTAATTTTTGTGAGGCATGTAAAATAAGGGTCCAATTTCATTCTTCTGCAAGTGAATATCCAGTTTTCCCAACACCATTTATTGAAAAACTATACTTTCCCCTTTGAGTATTCTTGGCTCCCTTGTCAAATATTAGTTCACATATATGCAAGGGTTTTTTCTAGAGTCTTGATTCTGTTCCATTGGTCTACGCATCTATTTTTATTCTAGTACTATATTGTTTTGAAATCAGAAGTGTGATGCCTCCAGCTTTGTTCTTCAACTATCTTGACCTGGCTATATTCTTGTCCTTTGGATCTCAGCTTAGAAATAACCTCCTCGGGGCACCTGCGTGTCTCAGTCGGTTAAGTGTCTGACTCTTGATTTCAGCTCAGGTCATGATCTTAGCTCAGGTCATGATCCCAGGGTCATGGGATAGAGCCCCACATCTGGCTCCGCACTCAGTAGGGAGTCTGCTTGAGATTCTCTCTTTCTTCCTTTCCCTCTGCCCCTCCCCCCCAACTCATGCTCTCTAATAAATAAATAAATCTTTTAAAAAAAAGAAAGAAAGAACCTCCTCTCTGAAGCCTTCCATAATGCCCTCCAATACGTTTAAATTTACTGTCATGCTTTGTACTATATGCACTTGCCTATATACCTCTCTGTCGCCTTGAGGGCAAGATTTATCACTTACTCATTATTGAATGTTGAGATCCTGGCAGAATGCCGAGCATATGGTAGATAATTATTAAATGAATGAATCTGGCTCAATCTTTTATAATGCCTGAATATTATTTTATGTTTGTTTTACGAGGCACTCACCACTTCACAAGACATCTTATTTCAGATTTAGAGAGTTCTAAACATCAGATAAATAAGTCTTCCTTACAATAGACTTAAAACTGCCTTCATGTAATTTCTACACATTGGTCCTTCTTCTGCCTTGCAAAGCTACACAGAATAAGCCCAAAACCTGTTCCATCAATTACTCCGTGGATGTTAGGAGTCATACTCTCCCTTTCCAGACTAGGCAAAACATCTCTTCTTTAGTCTTTAGATCAAGCATCTGGATACTTATCAACACGGACAAAATACGTATTTTCCTAGTGAATGCTGCTTATAGGAAACCAAATAGATTTGAGACCCAAAAGAAGTAAGACATTTCTCAAGGCCAGGTACTATATATCTTTATATCCACTGCCAGCACTCAGTAGATGCTCCAATTAAACTATTTTGGCTAGTCTTGTCCTTTCATTGTATAAAAGTGAAAAGCATGGCTTCACAACGTCTTCCCTAACATCACCCTTCCTCATCCCCACCCCCAGCCGTATGGGAAAGAATTCACTGACCCTTCCTGTAGTTCCACAACACTTCCTACAAACCTATCTAAAAGTACTGATCAAGATGTATATTGCAGTGAAGTTTCTGTGTCTATTTCCCCACTAGACCACCAACCCCTTGAGGAAAGCAGGGTCTCATTTGTTATTATTGTATCACATAATCTAGCACAGTGCCTGGCACATAATAGATAGTCAGCATATGTTGTAAGGGCAATAAAATATCTAAAACAAAATTACCTGATTTGTACACAGGATTCCTTGTCCTATCCATTTTTAATAAAGGGACAAAATTCTGCTTTCTTGGGCCATTTTGCAGCAAGAAAGGATGACTGTACCCATATTATACTGTTCAGATATTTTGGGGATATCAGAAGGGAGTGAATGCAGGCTTTCAGGACAAAAGATAAATGTTTCATGCTTCTATGTAGTAAATTTGCAGAGCACAGGGCATACCCTGAGTTGAGTTTAATTGCATGAGTGCTTCCTTGAGGGCGCTCTGAGGTTCCAAGGGCCAGACCTAGACAATGAAAATAACCTGTGCCCCTTCAGAACAATTTCCATGGAGAAACAGGCATCTGAGCTCCCCAACCCTGCTCCTGGGGAGTGAAAGCTTTAGAAGTCAACCCTTAAAATGAAATTTTTTCTTTCTTTTTTAAAAATTAATCTCCATCATCCCTTTAATCCTCTTTGGGGACCTAATGGATTGGTGGGTTAGAAGTCAATAGCCATGACAGAATTTTCCCAGGAGGTATCTTCATCAGCTGTTATGAAGTCGGAAGTATGTGTGCTGGGCGTGGGAGTGACGGACACGGTCAGGGTGACTTTAGTTCAAACAGGGCCAGAGCTACTGGAATTTTGTAGACATGCCCCCAAGGACAGACACTCAATCTACAAAAGTGGAGTCCAGACAAAGAGTCCATGGCAACCATCGCTAGGAGATAAGTCTACACTGAGAGAGAAGGGAGCGAGGAGCAACTGATTGGTTTTTAGCTTGTGGCTATTGCAAAGCACGTAACTGTCCTTTTCCCCTTGGGCTGTTAAGTGAGCCAGATCTTCGGCCCACCCATAGCAACCGTGCATTTACATTTTGTGCACAGCCTCTTCACTGACCCCATTTTACATCTCTACCTCATTCTTTTTAAGTCCTCAAAAATTAGTTTGGAAACAAAGTGATGACAAATAATGGAAACTCTGTATACACAAGGTTTGTGGGCTGGTGGGTTTCTCTGGCAGGAGATCAGGCTAGAGATCATTAATTCTATTCTCTTGAGCTGCTTGGTTTTACCAAGCGGGGGAGAGAGAGAAAGAGAGAGAGAGAGAGAGAGAGCGCTGTGCCTGGGGTTTGGGTCTCTTTTATTGACAGTTGTTAACAAGAGGGAGGAATATTCATGACTTAAGGTGGAGAAGTGTTGGGAGCAGGGCTTCCAGCTTTTTCTTCCTTATTGGGCCAGGGTTTTCCGGCCTACTTTGTTAGCCATCTTGGGCCTGTCTGGTTTGATCTGGCTTCTTGTGGCTCTATTTTAGAGTGCTGCCAGGACAGGCCCCTGACTTTCTGGATAGCCGTCCGTGACTTCCTCCTTGCTGGCCTCCAGGCATCCTGTTAGAGCCTAACTAACTTCCGCTAACAGTTTGGGAAGCTTGGAGGATTTGGGCAGGCTGCCCATTCTGTGCTAGGCACCGTTCTACATGCTGGGAAAACCACAGGGAAGAAAAGAGGAAAACTCCCTGCCCTTGTGGATCCTGCATTCTAGTGGGAATGATGTAGAGCTTAAATTTATAAAGGCAGCAAGACCAATTTTAGGAAAAATATACCCACTCATTCTAATTTGATAAGAAGTGATTCATTTAGGCTTTTAAATCTTAAGAAACTCAAAAAGGAACAGAGAGGGAGACAAACCATAAAAGACGCTGAACTCTAGGAAACAAACTGAGGTTTGCTGGAGGGGAGGTGGGCAAGGGGATGGGGTAACTGGGTGATGGGCATTAAGGAGGGTACTTGAAGGAATGAGCACTGGGTGTTACATGCAACTGATGAATCACTTAATTCCACCCCTGAAACTAATAATACAGTATATGTTAATTAAATTGAATTTAAATAAAACATTTTTTAAAAAGAAACTCAAAAAGAGTACAGGTAATAGCCCCATGGGAGCAGAATGGCGGGTTAGTGGCCTAGCAAGATTAGTCAATGTCTCCTGACCCCCCCATGAGGTTTGGACTAGATGTACCTCCCCATCCATTGCAGAGCTGGTGAGCTAACATCCTAATTTTTAATGTCCGCATTTTCTCTATTAGACACAGAAACATGTGTAAAGTGCTGAACACAGTGCTTAGGTGCTGATATTGTAGCTGTTGTAATTAACTGTCCCCTTTTTTACCTTCTGTTGTTCAAGCCTGACAGTATGCGTCATCCTTCTTGTCTGAAACTTGATTCTCCCAAACACTTGGGTTTACACTCTAGCTAAAATTGCTCATACAACCCTGAGCAAAAACACCGGGAAACTTGAGGTCCCCTGGTACTATTTAGGGAATTAGGGACTTCTTTTGTTTTCTTAATGTAAAGGACTGGTAATGGACATTTGTTGATTTGGGATCATCCAGTATCCATTCAAGTTGCTTCCATGAACAGGCTCTGTTCTCCTTGTCTTTTGGGAATCCATTCTCCGTCCTTATGCCATGGAGCTCAGATGCACCTTGCCCCTCACTTCCCCCAACCCCATCACCCGTCTCCTGTCCCCAAGCACCAAGGATGAAGGATGTGACATCAGCCAAGCAGCTCATTCCCACTCCCCACCCACAGTGATTGGTCTGAGGTATCAACTCACGTTCTAATCAGAACCGGGAAAACACAATGAGACCTTTTGCAGAAACGCTAAAAAGAAGCAAGGGCTCTTTTCCTGATGAACTTGAACTTTAGACATGGGACGATCTAGGGCCACAGCCCTCTTTGAACCAGGTGGGAAGCCTAGTTGATGAGCTGGCATGGCTACCACACAGAGTAGGGGGAACGGACACCTTGCCCATGTGACTTGAAGGAAGACAGGCCCTGGACAGCAGAGCTGATGGGAGAGACGTACAAAGCAGCAGACCCTCCTGGTCCATGCTCCGGGAGCCGGGAGCCCTGGGAGCTTGGAGAGAGGGTACCACTGTCTGTGTCAAGCTCTACCTCGCCTCCGTGTCTGTAAGTGTGGCGAAGACGTGATTCCAGAGATTGTCATTGGAAGAGCAAACCACCCAATGGGGTAGATTTCCTAGGTCTCTCAGGTTCAAGAAAGGAAATGACTCTCATAGGGTTCTAACATATGGATTCATCAAAAGATCGTTGAGTCAAGAGAAAGAACCCAGTTCCTGCACTCTAAACCCCAAACACCCCTTTTTAAACGGAAATGCCAAGTAAACCATCGTCTTAGCACAGGCTGTTACGTCAAAACAGCACAGACTGGGCAGCTTAAACAGACATAGATTTCTCACAGTTCTGGAAGCTGAGAGGTCCCCAGATCAGGGTGCCAGCATGGTCAGTGTCTCTTCCTCTCCTTATAAGGACACTTACACATTATGGGTGCATCACCCTCATGACCTCATCTAAACCTAATTACCCCCCACAGGCCTCAGCTCTTGCCACCATCACTTGGGGGGCTTCGGGCTTCCACATAAAGCAGATGGGGACAAATATTCAGGCCATAACCAGCCCCACAGTGCTGCTGAGGTTCAGAGGGCTCCTGACATGTTGTGGCTATTTCACCCTAGGACAGACCGCTTCTGGTTATTCAGAGGCTGCTGTGGTGATTTTAATTGTTGAGATTCCTGGCCTAGCATCCAAAACCAACGCGCCCCAGTTCTCGTGGGGCTGCACAGGCTTCCTCTTGTGTTTTCCTGCAGTTCCCAGTTTGGGCCTGGTTTCTAAAATGGGGATGCTGCCCTTGGCTGCTGACTATGGTGACCTTCTAAAGGGGCATAGCCAACAGAGTAATCCTCGCTCATATGTAAGCCCCGTGCTAGGAAAGCTTAACTTAAACCACATTCCACAAATCACAGAGCCCCAGGAGAAGCCTCCATTCTAAGCAGATGATTGCGCTTTTGTCTTTTAAGTAGAGCTCAAGCTCCTGTACATTTCGTCAGGGATTCTCCATGGATAACGAGATTTGGGAATAGGATTAATCCCAGAGTGTGTATCCCCGAAGTTTCTCAAAATTACTATTATTCAAATCCTATTTTTCATTTTGCTAGAAAATGACATTAAAGGGACGGCAAATTACTTGTTGGCTGGTGTGTTAATTAAAACAATATGGAGCAAGAATTCCATCTTTGGTCAGCTTGGACAAAGCAGTCTCTATCCAACTGATGTATCCCTCAAATTCCAGAGTGTGATTTCTATCTGCTCTGAGCAAAAAGGCAAATAAATAAATAAATAAATAGATAAATAAATAAAGGAGACGGAAACTAGGCAAACATTCTCACCGTCTCTAGTATAGAGGGCACCTCACTATTGCAACAAAGAACCCCAATCTTAGTGACTATCACATGAGATAATTTTATGTCTTACTCATACAAAGTTCAAGTGGCTGTTGGACAGGCGATCTAGTGGGGGCCGCTGTCTTCTAGCTGAGCCTTAGGGTTGTCCCTAGACCCTCTGCAGCTGGCCAGCAGACAAGGAAGGAAGGAGAGCAAAGAGGAGCATGCACGAGGACTTGGGGACAGAAGTCTCTCTAGCTGCAAAGGAGGCTGAGAAATGCAGTCCCACTCTGTCCCCAGGAAGAGGAGGCATGGGTTTGGTGAGCTCTAGCTGGTTTCCGCCCCTCCTGTTATGTCCATCCCACTAAGTCAGTACGATGGCTTGCCTTCTCCCTCCCTCCGTCTGCCCCGTAATCTTTGTCAAAATCCCAGTATTTGCATAATACTCTACACTGCATAAAGCCCTCGCCTGTGCATTCTTTCAACTAATCCTCCCAACCGCTCTAGGAGGAGCAATCATTAATCTCCACTGGGTTCTGAACCCAGGTCTTGGGGCTCCAGCTGCCCTAGTCCCCCAGGGGGCAGAGTACGGGTGAGGCTAAGGGTGCCAGCTCCGGGGCCAGACTGCCTGGCTGGAACCCGCGCTCTGCCGCTAGCGGCCCCTGGGATCCGGGGCGCAGTGTGGACCTCCCCAGGGCCAGGCTGCGACACAGGACAACGGAGCAGGGTCTCCCTCACAGGGCTCCCGTGGGAGTTATGGCTGCTGACGTCCAGGAGGCCAGCAGAGCACCTGGCTTCTAAGGAACATCCGCAGTGCTTTGCCGACAGCAGACGTGGGAAGAAGACTAAAAGCATTCAGACTCTCGTAGGGCCCCTGCTGAGACCCCCAGGGTCTCCTAGTGCAGAACACTTTCTCACAGTTCATTTTAATGTGAAGGGAAAGCATTTCTGGGGCGCCTGGGTGGCTCAGTCGGTTAAGCGTCTGCCTTCGGCTCAGGTCATGATCCCAGGGTCCTGGGATTGAGCCCTGCATGGGGATCCCTGCTCCACGGGAAGCCTGCTTCTCCCTCTCCCACTCCCCCCTGCTGGTGCTCTCTCTCAAATAAATAAAATCTTTAAAAAAAAAAAGAAAGAAAGAAAGCATTTCTGGCTGCATTTTCTTTTTTCATCACCACAAAGGGGTGCCCCCGTCACTCGGTGGGGGACCCGTGGGGCTAGGATCCGCTCCCCAGAGCCTCAGTCACATCCGTCCCTCCTCAAGTGCCAGGATGCGCTCTACCCAGAGAGAGGCTGCAAAGCTGCACACTGCTTCTGAGGGTCCAATGACAAGGAACACTTTCCGGGGCCCCCAGGGGGCCTTTGAACTTGGGGCATACAAACACTTCGCTGTTTCAACACCACAGGCCATTTCTGATGCTCCCAAGGCCCCACTCAGTTTCTGTGGACTCTATCATTTACAAAAAGGCCTTTCTCATTTGCTTGCCGCTCGCGCCCCGCAAGAGGGAGGATGTTATTACTCCCTATTTCCAAGACGAAGGAAACGGCCCTGCACTTAAATCCCTTTTTCCAAGGTGATGTGGCTATCAAAGAGCAAGGTCAGTCCTAGAATGTGCCAGAATATGAAGTGTTACCGCCTTTCTCAAGATAGAATCCTCTGAAGCAGACTCTTGAGACAAGGGTTTGAAGGCAAGTAGTTAATTTTAGGGGCGATCCCAGGAAGGGGAGAAATGAGAGACAAAAGGGAAGGAGGCCCGTGAAGTGTCCCCCGTGGGCACCCAAGGTGCATCCTACTGGGAGGCTCTGGGAGACCGTGCATCACCTGCCACTGAGGGATGCTTATCCTCTAACCTCCGGCTGTCATTGGCTGAGGGATCCTCCAAGGGCATTAACTCCCTGGCCTGTTCAGCCTGCCTCAAGCGCAGACGGAGAGCAAAGCTTTGTGTGGAGAAGCCTCCGCCCTGTGTCTGGACGGGGAGGGGGGAGGGGATGGGGGTGGGGCACCAACAGCACCTGCCAGGCTCCTGTGTGCCAGCCAAGGCTCCGGGCCCTGCCCCTCCCTCACCCAGCCCCTTGCCAGGGACTGCTCAGAGCCCGGCCCTTGGGGCGGGGGGCGGGGGGGAAGGCTGTGACTTTCCCAAGGGCAGCCCCTGTAGCCTGAGAGGGCGGGGATCGGAAAGAGCTTATGATAGGGATGCCGGGTAAAGACTGAATCCAGCTCTGCCATTTCCTGAGGGAAATAGCCTTCACCTACCAGAGCCTAGTTCTCCACCAGAAAAATAATATATACTGCAGTGGATTGGTGAGAGGATTAAATATGTAAACACTAAAGGGTGAGCCCAGTGACAGCAGGGATCGTGTGTGTCTTAATCATCAGTACGTTCCCAGTGCTTAACACAGTGCTGGGTAGCGAATGGAAGGCAGGCAGGCAGGAAGGACCTGACAAATGTCAGCAGCACAGAACCTGGTCCACTGAACGCTCTCGAAAAGTGTTGCTTCCCATCCTGCCTTGCAGGTCCTTGGCCTGGTGATACACTATGACATCATAATAGCCAAATCAGGGAGAAAATGAAACTTCTAAGCACTGCTAAATATTGTTTGGTTTTTCGGGGGAACCACGAAGTATAGAGTTAGAAAAGTATTTCCCAAAAAGAGGCTCAGTGTCTCTCTAGCTTGCTGTCTGTGAAGCATCGTGTGGACTTGTCCTCTCTCCTCCCTCTGACTCCATCCTGTCGTTCCCTCTCCTAGTGGGACTGGGAGTTTATGGGCCCAGGACTGCCAGGTGCAAAAGGCAGGGGCGGGACCAAAGCCCTAATGTTCTTGCTGCTTTTTGTACCTTTCCTCTTACACCCAGCCTGCCACATCCCACCTCTGCCTCCCCGCCCCCACCCCCCACTGCTCATCATACGTCAGCAGTGAGCCCACAGAGGATCTCATATCAGATAGAATCTTCCACCCATCCTGTGTTTCAGTGAATGTTACTGTGAATGCCCATGCATCACGAACCCCAAAGCCAGAAACATGCTGTGCACATTGATAGTCATAAGGACAATGCTGAGAAACCACAAGGCAAATCCCTTTTTCCACAAACCTTTTTGGAGCAACTGCTATGTGCCAGGCACTGTGCCCAGCTCTGGGGATACAATGGGAAATATGGTAGAACCTATCTTTCCTCTTACGGGACTTGAAGCGTCATGGGTAGGCAGATTCCAAACAAGTGATCACCAAATAAATATATACAGTTGACCTTTGAATAATGCAGGGATTAGGGGCACCAACCTGCTGTGTAGTCAAAAACCCACATATAACTCTTGACTTCCCCCAAATTTAACTATTAAGAGCCTACTGTTGACTGGAAGACTTATCAATAGCATAAACAGTCCATTAACATGCATTTTGTTTGTTATATGTATTATAAGCTGTATTCTTACGATAAAGTAAGCTGGAGAAAAGAAAATGTTATTAAGAAAATCATAAGGATATTTTTACTGGATTTACTGGAATTACAGTCATATGCGAGGTGAAGGAAATGTATAAAGTCCTGTAAGATTCTATAATGAGATGTCACCTCACCTGGGAAGTGTCACCGAGCAAGTGGCATTTGGTGTGTAGATACTGAGTAAGAGAAGAGGTCTGAGAAAGAGGCGGGGACTGCCCGGTAAAAACCCTACGGGAAGGAAGAAACCCACCACATGCAAAAATCTGAGAGGTCCAGTGTGGCTCAGGCAGGGTGAGCAAGGGAGAGCAGGACCCCGGAGGAAGCCTGAGGACTTCAGTGATTCTCCCCAAAGTCATGCAGCCAGCTCCTGTGGGGACTGGACTGGATCCTGAGCGAGAGGAAGCAGAGCAATGTTTAAGTCATTCATCCCAGGGACATTTATTGAGCGCCTACTGTGGCCATGCCCTGTTTTAGGCATCTAAGTAGAGAAGAGAAGAAAACGAAGTCGCTTCTCTCAAGGACTTTGATCTTCGTGATGGTGGAGCTGTGGGCGCCCGTGGAAGAATTTTCAGCAGGAGATGGAGATGACATAATCGGGCTTGCGTAGTTAGGCCGGTGGGTTGCATGAGGTGCAGTGAGCCGGGGTGCAGAGGGCATTTGGAGGCGGCTGCAGCAGTCAGGGTGGGAGCGAATGGTGGCTGCGACCAGAGCGTGACAGAGGAATGGAAAGAAGAGGCTACGTTCGAGAGGTATTTCGCAGGTAACACCTGTTGCACGTGACATTAACTACGGATGTCAGGGTGTGCGTGATGGGGACGTCACAGGTAACGTCCAGGCCTCTGCAAGTATGCAGGGCCTTCTGAATCATCTAAGAATGAATAGTTTATGTGCAACGCAGTTTAAACATTTGGATTCCTGAAAAACATGGTTACGGCGTGGGATACCGTCGTTAACCAGAACCTGCCCTTTTCCCAACTGTGTGTGATTTAAGATAAATAAAAGGCAAGCGTGTGAGGAAGTTATTTGTACTGGCAGAAGTAGAAGATCTAGGTCTAGACTGTGATTTTTTTTTTCAGTTTCTGATTTAAAATTTTTCAGAATGTTTTTTATGATCACGAGGGTTACAGCGGGTTCCGAATACTGCCACTACCAGTTATCACAAATGCGGCCACTTAAAACGAGAGAAATTTATTCTCTCACAGCTAAGGGAGCCAGAAGCCTGAAATCAAAGTGTTGGCAGGGTTGGTTCTTTCTGGAAGTTCTGAGAGAATCCATTCCTCATGCCTCTCTGCTAGGTTCTGGAAATCCCTGCTGTTCTCTAACTTGCTGACACATCCCTCAGTCTTCACTGGCTTTCCCCTTGTGTCTACGTCTCCTTTTCTGTCTCTTATGAGGACCAGTCCTTGGATTTAGGGCCCACCCTACATCCTGGATGATCTCATCTCTAGCTCCTTAGCTTGATTATATCTGCTAACACCGTATTTCCAAAGAAGTTCACATTCACAGATACCAGAGGGTTAAGACTCAGACACTTCTTTTGGGAGATACATTCAACCCTTTACAAGGGAATAACCACTTATATTAGAAAATATGATTGCAGGAAATTGATTTAGAGAGTTTCTGGGTTTCAAGGATGTACATAGAAATACACCAGCTTTCTCTTTGCTGCTAAAAATTAATTACTATACTCTTTTTTTCCCTTCCTGAAATGCCATACAGAAGAGCAGAGATTTCAGTAGTTACAACCCGCGGTTTAATGTATAAACAGAGGAAACAAAGGATTTGTTTCATTGTGCCTGGCCTTGGAGATATATACAAATTCTTTCAAGCTAGGACTAATTGTTTAGTTTAAAGGTTGATGATTTATTTGCCAAGGAGTCGGAAAATAACCAGAGATTAAAGAGCAGCTGTGGATGAATTAATTTTATCCCCAATCACATGAACAAGATCTGGAAATGTACCAGGAGGAAAAGCAAACAAATGAGTTGAAAATCCTCGCCATGTACATCAGACTTAAGCTAATAGGTTTTCAATCTATTTCCCACTGCAAAGAATAATAGCAGCTCAAAACATTGAACATTTACTTTGTGCTTGCCAGCCACTGTTCAAAGCACTCTGCATGTATTAGCTCATGTGATTCCCCACAACAGTCCGATGACAGTTCTCACCCCCACAGTGCAGTACAGAAGAGATATTGAGCAGGGAATTCAGTAACTTGCTCAAGGTCACAAAGCCACTAAGCGGTAGAGAGGCCAGGATTTGAACCCAGGCACGCATCAGAGCACCTACTTTTAATCAATAGGCGATTTTTAAAGTCTTTTTTATTTCAAAACTATACATAATCATAGTGGTTATTTTTCTGCTAAAGGAAAAATGTTGGGTAAAACCCTGACAGTCTACCAAGCACCCACACTTCTATTCCACCCTCATCTTCCTACCTTCCAAAATGATCATTGGAGTGTATTTAATGTCTTTCTCCAAAAAAATGATAGGTGTAAAAATGTCTCTTAGGACAGGTTGTCTCTATTTGTATAGCTAACCAGGATATCTGGGACTCCAGGCAAGGAGCAAGGGGCAAAGTCACATGAAGGACAGCCTCTAAGATCAAACACAAGAAAATCCAGATTGTGGATTTTGTTGGGGGAAAAAAAAAAGGATACAATGAAACTTTAGATTAAAAGAGCCTGAAAAGACACAACCGTTTTTTTAAATGATGAAGATGAAACAAACCGTAGTGTCCAAGGATGCACACTGGGTAATGAAATGATGGTAAAAACACAAGAAAGTGATAGCAGAAAAAGCCAGCAGAGGGGCTCCGTCGGGGAAAGGAGGG
Source organism: Neomonachus schauinslandi (assembly GCF_002201575.2). Taxonomy (NCBI): domain Eukaryota; kingdom Metazoa; phylum Chordata; class Mammalia; order Carnivora; family Phocidae; genus Neomonachus; species Neomonachus schauinslandi. The sequence goes on along the minus strand of NC_058404.1, from coordinate 162,459,468 downwards.
ACAATGGTAAGGATGGGGCACGAGGAGGAGGGTCTGGGGTGTCTCACAAAGTTCTAGCGCTTGTTTTGGGGACAATTACAAAGTGTCCGGCTCACCATATCCTATTACACCGTTCATTGACTTTGTGTGGTGCTCTGTATTGGTATTTTATTTTACCGTAAACACATTTAAAAAAAACTTTAATAATAACTTAAGCATATTATTTCCAAATATAGAGGCAAACACCTGGAGAAATGGCTAGAACAGGAGAGGGTGGATTACTTCTGGGCCGGGGGTGTCTCATGGCTTATGGGGGATGAACTCCTATATTTATTTCATTGTAAATCTTTTGATGCTGAGTTCTTCTGCTTAAAACAATAGATTAATTTTTAAAAGAAAATAAACCAGGCGTAGTAAAACCTTACTCGTCAGACTGTCAAGTATTTAATTATGAATATAGAGCACCCAGAACCCAGTGTCTAGGTTGTAACAGGCACTCAATAGGTAGTTGTGATTATATTTACTCTCCCATGCCAAACTGCAGGCTGAAGAAATGTGTCCATGAATCCCCAGCCCTGCCTGGCACGTAGTATGCACTCAATAAATATATCCTTATGAGGGCGCCTGGGTGGCTCAGTTGGTTAAGCGACTGCCTTCGGCTCAGGTCATGATCCTGGAGTCCCAGGATGGAGTCCCGCATCAGGCTCCCTGCTCGGCAGGGAGTCTGCTTCTCCCTCTGCCCCTCCCCCCTCTCATGTGCTCTCTCTCATTCTCTCTCTCTCAAATAAATAAATAAAATCTAAAAAAAAAAAAAAATATATATATATATACATATATATATCCTTATGAAACGAAAAAAAAATTTTTTTCAACATAAACTTCCTGGCAAAACCTTGCTAGTTCTGGCCATGAACCACCTAGGAAATGCCACATCATATTAAGGCATTTGCAATTAGCATTAGGGAGGTATTGAAGCAGGGTCTGATTACAACACTTCAAAAGAAGATAGCCCGTCTGCCCCCAGAAGTAGTTGAAAGGGAAAAAAATTTAAATTCTAAATTGCAAAACTAGCATGTGCACTAAAGTTTTTAAAGCTGACTTTGTCTCCCACACCCAAATGTGAGCTGGATTTAGCGACTTGTTTCCAAAGAATAGAATATGGCATGGGACAAATAATGTTACAGTGGCGAAGCCTGCAGATACTACCTTCACCGAAGGATCAAGATTAACACGACAGTGATAAGTCCATGACTGCATGCAATGAGGAGACACCTCACCCCTGAGGATTTCTTTGCAAAAATTCACATCCTCAATCCAAGTATGAGAAAAGCATCAGACAAACTGAAATTGAAGGACATTCTATAAATTCTCTGACCAGAAGTCCTCAGAAATGTCTAGATCATGAAAAACATGATGACTAGCTTGATTGTGGTCATTTTTTCACAATGTAAATATATATTAAGTCACTATGTTGTACATCTTAAAAAATAAAAATAGAAGTTTGTTAAATAATAATAAAAAAAATAATGAAAAATAAGGAAGAGAGGCAAAAGTGCTCCAGATCAGAGTGGACTCTGGACACATGACGTCTAAATGTGATGCTGTATCCTAGATGGGATCCAGGGACAGAAAGAGAACAGAAGTGGGAAAAGTGGTAAAATCAAAATAAAGTCAGGAAGTTGGTTAATAATAATACGCCAGTCTTGATTTCTTAGCTTTGACAAATGTACCAAGGTAATGTGAGATGTTAACATCAGAGGGAAGGGGGAGGGGTTTTACAGGAACTCTGGAATATCCTTGCCAAATTTTTTGTAAATCTAAAGTAGTCTAAAATTAAAAGTTGATTTTTAAAATGCTGCCTTTTAGATTCTCTTGTTGTAAAAAAAAAAAAAAATCTTAAAAAACAAAACACCCAAACTGAAGCCTGTCACATGGAATTCGGGTGGCACATCAGAGTATGCCAAGTCCCAGTTTTAGCTCACCCTGCTCTTTGGGCAATCCGGCATTAAAAGATGAAGCAAAGAGAGCAAAACACATGTAGCCTTAGGGAGGTGAAATGTTTTTAACAAAAATCATCTTGCAGTGACTTCCATTTCAAAAAAATGGCAATTCCTTAGTCTATGTCTCTTCTATAGCTGAACTCCTGGACCGTCCAGACTGACCAACTGCAAGTGGAACGCGTGGGAAGAGCTTCTCAGGGACCGGGTTGACCAGCTGGAGGAACCGGAAGAAGCCCTGGGCGGCCAGAGCACAGGGAGGGGAGGAAGAGTTGGTGGGAGGAGGTAAGGTGGAGAGAAGCAGCTTCCTGGATGTGCAGGGCTTTTCAGTTGGAGTGTGGAAAGGTTTATTCAGTGAGATGCCACTGGAGGGTAACTAACCCCACAGAAGCACCATATGACTTAAGGCCCCTCGGACCCCTGATGTGATGCCCTGAGGAGGAACAGACCAAAAATGAATCACCTGCATTTACTCGTGAAGAAACCTCAGACAAACCTAAAGGGAGGGGGTGTTCTATAAAAGACTGGCCTGCAGTCTTCAAAAATCTTAATTTACAAAAGAGTCGTGAGTTCGAGCCCCATGTGGGGCATAGAAGTTTCTTTAAAAAAAAAAAAAGAGTTTCATGAGTCCCTTGCAAAGACACCTACTACAAGGTTGCTTATAAAAGCAAGTAAAGAACCTAAATGTTCTTAATTTAAAAAGGCTAAAGATGTGACCACTAAATGTATGTAAATGAATCCAATCCAAATCCAATCCAAGAAAAAAATTATAAAGGATATTTTGGGGACAAGTGGTGAAATTTAAACATGGACTATTAGTAATAGTGTTGAATCAACGTCAAATTCGGGAAATTTGATCATTGTACTGTAGTTAGTATGTAAGAGGATGATCTTGTCCTTAGAGGATACAGATGGAAGTATTTAGAAGTGAAGGGCCATAATGTCTCCAGCATACTTTCAAGTGGATCAGCAGAAATAGTAATAATAATGGTAAAGTGATAGTAATAAGACATACATATATAAAGAAATAAAGCAGGGCGCCTGGGTGGCTCAGTTGGTTAAGCGACTGCCTTCGGCTCAGGTCATGATCCTGGAGTCCCGGGATCGAGTCCCGCATCGGGATCGAGTCCCGCATCGGGATCAAGTCCCGCATCGGGCTCCCTGCTCGGCAGGGAGCCTGCTTCTCCCTCTGACCCTCCCCCCTCTCCTGTGCTCTCTCTCTCTCATTCTCTCTGTCTCAAATAAATAAATAAAATCTTAAAAAAAAAAAAGAAAGAAAGCAAATAGGGCAAAAAAAATCACAATCAGTAAATCTTGGTAAAGGTATACAGGTGCTTATTATTCTATTCTTGCAGCTTTTCTGTAGTTTTGTGATTTTTCAAAATAAAAAGGTAAAAGAAATCCTTCAGGCTGCTGTGCCATGAATAAGTTGGAGAGAGCAATCAAGAAGGTTGGTCCAGGCAAGACACAAAAGTGGCTTGGACTAGGCATTTGACAGTGGACATGAAGAGACACCTATGTGGTTGACTTGTGTCTTGGAGGTGAAGGAATGGGCCTGGGGAATGAAGAGACAGAGGTATCCGATTTACATCTGTCATTGTCACAAGACTATATGTCACCTTCTTTCAGGTTGGTCTACTAGCATAATATTATCTTCCAATATATTACGATAATCATTCAAGTAGCCACAAGCATAAATGTAATAAGTGTTATCATTAATGTAATTATTACAGACTACATACTAATAACTTGTTTCCACTGATGTAACAAATGCTCGTGGATGAACTTTAACCATTGCAGAAGGTGTGAGCAGTTAAACGTGGGCTACGTGGGGGTGACTATGTTGCTGAAAGCTCCCGGCTGGCCCTGAGGCATGGTCAAGTTGGAGAGACACTGCTCCGGGTGTAGTCTAGGTTTGGATTCCTGTCTCTGACTCCTGGTGCATCTGCCTCTTCAGTATTTTGAAGCAACCCTCCACTCAGGCTAGAGGGGGTTTATTAATCACCGTCCCAGTGACTGTCTGACAGACAAACAAGATTATTCAAGAGACTTTAAAGTCAAAGTACGGAGTGAAGACATCACTTTCATGAAGATTTTAAAACAGTCCCTTCTAAAGTCCTACCTGCTCCTTTCCAAGTCCTACCCTTCAAATTTCAGATCTCTACATTTTATCTCGGGAATAGCAGCGGGAGAATACATTTTGTGGCATTTGCAATTTAAATCATGTGACTTTGGCAACTGTTAAAAAACAATCACAAATCAAGGGAAAAGCACTTCAGTAAAAAGACAAGTTTCACACCTGAACCAGTTGGAAATTCTAGACCCTGGTGAAAGGGTAACAGTGGAAAAACACACATTATCAACTTTCAAGCCTGTCTTGGCTCTAGGATACTTGAAAGAATCCCAAACACCAGATGAGGATAGACATCAAGCACATTTTACTGTCTTCCAGCAAATTTAAAATTATGTCTCTGATTACCCTCCCTAGATGATAGCTCCAGGGTCTGTGTGTGTTACACACACGAAACTAAAAAATCTCTTTAGGCATTCATAAACCCAAGGAGTTCTGAAGTTGAGTGTTAGCTTTTGTCCAAAAGGTTTAACAAAGGGCGCCTGGCTGGCTTAGTCAATAAGCATGCAATGCTTGATCTTAGGAGTTGTGAGTTCGAGCCCCATGTGGGGCATAGAAATTTCTTTAAAAAAAAAAAAAGAGTTTCATGAGTCCCTTGCAAAGACACCTACTACAAGGTTGCTTATAAAAGCAAGTAAAGAACCTAAATGTTCTTTAAGTAAGTTATGGTACATCCATGTTATAGAATTATATGCAATGATTTTTTTTAATGAAGTAGCTCTGATATAGAAAGATCTTCAAGACAATTGAGTTGTAGGGAAGCAAGCTGCAGAATAACGTTTAATAACATTTAAGTTTTAAAAATCAAAAGTAAACACGTGCATGTTTACACATCTACTTGCATATATATGTGTGTTAACGTAAGAAAAGGTCTGGAAGGGCCTTCTACAGCTTTTCATTACTAGTTACCTTTGGGGAAGGAAATGCGTTGGGAGAAAGGAGAAGGGGACTTTCAGTTTTTACCCTATTTTACAGGGTAGTTTTGAATTTTTAACTGTAATCATGATCTGTGTTATCACTTATGTAAGTTGAATGAACAAAAAATAAATGGCAAAGGCTCTTTATTTCAAAAATAATGCAAAGTATTTTTTCAAAGAAAAGATAAACATGTTGTCGGACTGGAGCTAGGGAAAGCATGGAGTTTCTGAATTAAAAAAACCCCAGGGGCCGATCCCTAAATGGCTCAGAAAAGGGGCTGCGAAATTGCTACAGATCTGGAGCAGCTGGTTTGCTGGGCAGGAAGTGAGAAGCTGTCACCGCAGGCCCCCCGTGACTGTCCCTTTGGGCCCAGGAGAGATTGCAATGCGCGCGGAAGGCCTGCAGCCGGCAAGCCCCCTGTCCTTTCGTCCTTTCCCAAGTGCAGAAACCGCACTTTTGGAGAAAATGCTGACTGATTTAGACCTCAGCAGCATAAACAGCTCCCAGGGGGTAAAACTTGTCCCAAAGCTGCTTACGGACGAAGTTCACTCAAAGTGCAGGAATGATGACTTGATGTCCTCAGCTCCTTCTGCTCTCTCTCTCACTGGTTGGCTGGAAGAGCATGCACCTATGCCCAGACCCTGATCTGCTGACTTTGTTGCCCTAAAGGAAAAGAAGATATAAAACACTCATCTTATGTTCTCTGACGTTAAGTCTCTGCTCTTTAGGCTTAAAATACTTGGGGCAGGGGAAGGGGGGCAATAGGGCGGCGGAGGGGGGAGGGAGGGGGGCACACATGCCTGCCCACTGCAGTAGCTTCACTGTTAACCTGTTCGGGCCTAGAAGTGTTCCTCATCTATAAATGCAATTTAAAATCTAAGCCATGAATGTTTTATTTATTAAAACAACAGGTTTACATGAAAACAAAAAACGAAAACAAAAACAACACACACACACACACACACACACTAACCTTAGAACCAGGCCACAGCAGACACCAAACATGAGCTAGTGTCTCTCAGAGAATTGATCAGACCTCAAAAGAATAAAAGAATTAATCTAAATGGTGCTGGGGTGCCTGGGTGGCTCAGTCGGTTAAGTGTCTGCCTTCAGCTCAGGGCATGATCTCAGGAGCCTGCTTCTCCCTCTCCCTCTGCCCCTAACCCCCCACTCATGCTCTCTCTTGGGCGCACTCTCTCTCTATCTCAAATACATAAATAAAATCTTTTAAAAAATTAATCTAAATGGTGTTAGCATAGTCCTACTGCTTATCTTAAATTAATCCAGCAACTTCATTTGTTCCTATTTTAAATATGTGCATAAGTGGAAGATTGGAGTGGTACCATTGTGTTCAGCTAGTCCAGACCTATTAATGAATTAATAATGACACACTAACAACTAATAGTTTCTGAACACTTACAGCATCGAATGTATTGAATGCACTGAACACAGAGGCAAGAGTTGTGCTATGTGTCTGATATACTTCATTTTGTTTAATCCCATAACACTTAGACATAAGTACTATTATTATCATCAGCCCCATTTTACAGATAAGGAAACTGAGACCGACCAAGAACACACCACTGGTAAATGGCAGAGCCTATATTCTAATTCATGTTAATTTGATTTCAAAACCTGTGCTCTTAATTGCTGTGTTACTTATGGAAAATCTATTCTTCTGATGAACAAAAGCTTGGTTCTGAACCACCTCAGCATTTGTGCCTGGAATTCAAACCAGGTAGCTTTGGTGGTACCAGAACAAAGCTTCGTAAGTGTCAGCCTTAGTTTGCCCATCCCTAGATGGGAATGATACTACTCGACCCCATTTCACAGTGTTGTTATGGGAACCCAAGGGGGCAACTCATGTAATGTACTTAGCGTGGTATTTCACACATAGCAATTGCTCAATAAATATGTAATACAAATAACTAGTACTTGCAAAAGAGTATCAGTAGACATAGGAGCTGAACTGGTTTACCAGTTCACAGCAAACACCTTGCAGAAAATAGGGTCTGAGTCATGGGATACTGTACAGAGAGGGAGACTCTTGATGGAAGGACTGAAGAAGCCATGAGAATTAAGTCCACCTACTTGATGATTTTACTTGGCACTGGAATCCACCCAGGCAGAATGGGCTGGCTACTTTATCCTCCTTTCTATCCTCTGACCAACAATGCTATCTTAGTGAAACAGAGTTAAAATGAGCTCAACCCTACTTGAAAGTTGCTAAGAGAGCAGATCTTAAAAGTTCTCACAACAAAAATCCAAAACAGAACACTGGAACTATTTGAGGTGATGGATGTTAACTAAGGTAATTGTGGTAATTATTTTGCCGCATATATGTATATCTTATCATTACCTTGTACACTTTAAATGGATACAATGTTATATGTCAGTTACACCTCCATAAAGATAACGGAAAAAAAATCAGCTCAACGTGCTCTCTAAAGGGGGAGAAAGCCACGAAAGGGCAGCATTAAAGATGTTTGGGTAAAGAAATAAAGGAAGCCTTACCTTTTGAGATTTATTATTTTAAAGAGAGAGAAAGAGAAAGAGCACTCAGGCGTGAGGGGGGTGGGCAGAGAGAGAGGGAGAGAGAGAATCTCAAACAGACTCCCCGTTGAGCTTGGAGTCTGACATGGGGCTCGATCCCAAGATCCTGGGACCCTGAGCCAAAAGCAAGAGTCTGATGCTTAACCGACTGAGCTACCCAGGTGCTCCATGGAAGCCTTACCTTTTGAATAACAGATTGATAGTTTTCAAACTGTGTTCCATGGAACCTGCTTCAGGGGTTCCAGAAAGGTTTTCATTAGGATTTCACTATTTAAATATAACTTGGCTTAATAATCAACAGACATACTCCAGTTATAAATCAAATTTAAATTCGCTGGAGACTTCCAACTGAGTTAACTTGGGAGGTTAACTTATTTTTATGAAGATTTCAAAAATAAAATTCCCTACTCTTTTTCTTTACTGAAAAGAATTCTGGAATTTGCAAGACAGCTTTTTAAAAAAACAACAGAAAAACAACAAAACAAAATATTATTTATAATCATATATATGTCTATGTGAACTTGGATTTTCTTAATCCTATGTGAGCAAAACAAAATTCATAACTGGGTGCTGAGACCAATAAAACACTGCCACTTTCAAAATATCATGGTCATCAAGTAGCCTCCTCATTGTTCTCATTAATTTTACAAAGTTAGCTTATAAAAGGAATGTATATTAATAAAATGTGATATAAAATACTACATATACCCTCAGTAAAGTTCTACGTAAGATTTTTTCAAAAAAGACTGCTACTAAATGAAAAGTTTGAAAACCTCAGCCTTAGCTCATTTGGACAATGGGGTGGGGAGGGTGAAGTCCCATGCATAAGACCCTCAGGTTTCTGCTCTACCCCCTGTTTCTCTGTCCCTGCCCAGACCCCTGCAGCTCTGAGGCTCTGTCAGCAGGCAGAGGTGGAGATGAGATTCGAAGAGCTAACACAGAGTTTGCGGCCCTTTCCTGCTTCGAGGGTCCACCACACACAATGGTGGCCCTGCTTCAATGCCGAGGAGACCTCCGCCAGTCCCTCCTTCCTTACTCTAGTTCATACCTGCTTGGAAAGCAAAACAAGCAAGTCTTGCTAAGATCTCAGGGCTTCCGGTTCCTTGTCTCAGCTTTGGAAAATCTGCACTGTTAACTGGGAACTTCCTTTCTGCTTTGGCATTCTTCAATTTAATCTATTAATCAGTGAAATCTGTTCATGACATGCCAGGAGGGAAAATACCAACAGGAAAGGGTGAAGACAAATAGAAATATTGAGCCTGGCCCCATTCCTCTGGGAAAATTCCAGAAAGATAAGGGGTAGATGGAAAGGTGAAGACCTAGAAGAGAAGGCATGTGAGACAGATAGGAGCTGTAAAACTTCGCATTTAAAAAAAATTTTTTTTTTTAAGTAGGCTCTACACCCAGTATGGAGTCCAACGTGGGGTTTGAACTCACGACCCTGAGATCAAGACCTGATCTGAGTTCAAGAGGCAGATGCTTACCTGACTGAGCCACCCAGGTGCCCCAAAACTTTGCACTTCTGCATAAACATTTGTAAGACTATATTTTATAATCTAGATTAGCTCATAACTAATAGAAGAGCCATTATTTTCACTATAATTTTCCAAATAAATGTGGTCACCCTCAGGGCGCCTGGGTGGCTCAGTCGGCTCGGGTCGTGATCCCAGCGTCCTGGGATCTAGCCCCGCGTCGGGCTCCCTGCTCAGCGGGAGGCCTGCTTCTCCCTCTCCCACACCCCCTGCTTGTGTTCTCTCTCTCGCTGTGTCTGTCTCTGTCAAATAAATAAATAAAATTAAAAAAAAAAATGTGGTCACCCTCAAACACCGCAGCTTCAGTTTCATTATATCTTGTTATTTAGCCATTATGCAAGTTAAGCCTACTTCAAACGTAAAACCTCTGTATTGCAAAAATGTTTCCACATTTATGCAGAAACATTTCAGGTTCAAGGAATGACACATTATTTCAAGCTAGAGGAATGACAAAGAAGATGGGTAATCACTTAAAGCGGGTTGTTCATCTGAACTGTGCTAACACCTCATATATTTATCCTTTATGTGTTTAGATACCCAGAAGAGTTGGAGACTTACGAGTTTTGGTAACTTTCCAGTGTAATCTGAAGATTCTATCAGTCTAAAACAAGACCAGCCGTAATTAACTGTTGAAGACGAGTCGTGGGTTCATGGAGGTTCAGTATTCTATTCTCTCTACTTTCTTACAATAAAGTTTAAATATGTATGTGTGTATTTATTTATATAATCTGCTCTCCCTGAAATCTATTTTAGAATAGATCCCATCAGTCAGCTTCATCTAAATCTTAGTGTGACAGAAGTCACGCACTAACCAGCCATCCCTAAGAAAAAGAACTATTTCTCCCTGTTCCCTTCAGCTCTGCTTTGCAACTTTTCTCCTTGGATTTCCTTCTCACACGTACCTCATTCCATCATTCCCAGTTCCTGTTCTCGAATGTCACTATAGACTTTCTGTCCGTACATCACTCCCTCAGATATCTAAATGGAGAAGAGAATAATCCTGAGCCTAAGGTAATTAAAATTCTATGATATATCCTATAGTTCGGAGTCAGCAGACATGATTATAAATAAATGCCTCCAGCAAGAATAATGTAAGACTGCTCCAAAATGGGCAAAATGATTTTCCAGAAATTCAAAAACAATAAATGAATCTACCCCCATATCACTCTTGCAGAGGTCTTACAGTCTGTGTGCACAAAAACCAATAGCTTGCAAAGAATTTTAACCAGATTGTGGGGGCCCCCGGGTGGCTCAGTTGGTTAGGCATCTGCCTTCGGCTCAGGTCATGATCTCGGGGTCCTGGGATCGAGCCCTGCATTGGGCTCCCTGTTCAGTACGGAGTCTGCTTCTCCCTCTCCCTCTGCCCTTCCCCTGCTCCTGTGTATCCATGCGGATTCTCTCTGTCAAATACATAAATAAAATCTTTCAGAATTTTAACCAAATTGTGAATAGCAGGGGGAAAAAAGAAAGAGAATGGTATGTTTGCGCTTGGGCAAAACTGTAAGGATTAAAATTATGCCTTGTCATTTTCTCTGGCTTGCCGTGGGGCACTTTCCCTGTTACCTTCCAAAATACTGAAGTAGCTATCAGATGTTTCACTTAACTTCACTTTCTATCAGTTCCTCGGTGATGTCATCTTTTCCCCTTCTTCTTCTATTCTTCTCTTCCCGCCTGTAACATTAACAAGCTAAATGGGACCAGTAATCAATTGTCCTCTACTCTTCTTAGGTTCTTCCATGCAAGCTTCTGCTTGATAATGAAGCACTTGTTTTTACTCAAAGACCTCTTCTAGGTGTGAAGCTTCAGATGTGAAAGGGACAAAGGAGAGAAGAAAATGATCTCTTTGAAGACAGAGAGTGTCTCTTTCACGTCTGAAGCTTCACGCCTAGAAGAGGTCTTTGTTAATGTTACAAGGCCTACCATACTTTCCAGCAGTTTCTGCACATCACAATCCTGCTCTAACTTCATTTTACAAGTTAGGAAAACCTGAGTCCAGATTTATCCAGTTACTTTAAGAAGCCTCTCTTGGCATCTAGACCAACACCACCTTCCCCTCTGGGCAGGAGTTCCTGTAGACCAGCTACGTACCAGGACACTAATGACAACCTTGAATGTGTGTGGCTCATTTTTCTTCCAGCCACGAGAACAGCAGATCCAGGCTGACCCCAGGGAAGTGGCTTATCGCTCAGTCTAGCACACTCCTCTGTGGATGCTCTCCAGCCAGACCAAACAGGAACACAACTGGGGTTGAACGAATCGTGTTTAATGCTCATGGCAGTGAGACCACACATGGTGGGGAAGCATGGCGCAGCTCAGTAAGAGCGTGCAGAAAGAACCTACGGGATTGGGGCTTCAGTTGGGTCATTTGGGGGAGGGTCCAAGGAACAGGGGTTCACTCTGGATTGGGAGCTGTCTGGAAGTGGGGATAATTCTTTGGTCGTGGCTGACGCTGAATCTCACCTGGGACAGTGAGTAAAGGGGCGGCAGTGACTCAGGTTTGGTGGGAGGGAGGAATGTTTGGCAGTTTGTGGTTTGCAGTGACCTTGTTTTTGCCTGTGCGTAGATAAAACTATGAAGGGGTCTTGTCTCTTGTGTCACTTCATCACGGTCACAGCATGACCTTGACTGAGGCTGGTGTTCCGTGACATTGTTTGTGTCCAGCCGTAAAACGCCGCGGCCCGGCCGGAGCCACCGGGTCAGCTCCTAACAACATCCAAAACGTGGCTGTCGTGAGCTAGTTCCCGCCTGTCGGGGCTGTTTTTCTTGTTCTCCGCTCGGTTTGGTCTTGTCTTTGGGGCCTGGAAGATGTGGGGAGGATTAGATCAAAGGAAGCAGGATAGCACGGTGCCCCAGAACGTCTTCATCACTGACACTAGTTCCTCTAGGCTTTCCATTGTTCTCGGGAGTTGTGTTTTTATCCCCCTCCAGCATCTGTGCAAGAAGGGCCCCTTTGCCAAATACCATTCATTAGCACCCTGAGCCCAACATCATGTCCAACATCTGACTGAGGGGAAGGATCTCCAGCATCCTCCGACCAGATGCCACAGTGAGGACTTGAACTCAGATCGGACTCAGCTCTTGAGCTGTTGCTTGCCCCACGTGCTCTGTTGAGAGCACCTGCTAGTGACCCCCCCCCCCCCCCCCGCCGGCCCACTGGAACCTGGAGCTGAGTCCAAGTCCGGTAGGGCTCTTCCACACTACTTCTGAATGAGACTAAAATTCTTCTGTCAGTGATCCAGATCAGGGCAGTAACAGAAATGGCACGGCCTCTGTAGGCTGTACATCAGCTAGAGGTGCTTGTGGGGTTCATTGGGGCTCACCTGACCCTGCGGGCAAACGTAGATTGGGCCAGGTGCAGGAGCGAGACCCAGGCTAGAAGGGTCTTAACCTGATTCCCCTCCTCTGATGCCTCGGAGAGCCCCACCCCCTTATTCTTCCACATTCTGTCCAAATTCTCACTTGAGGGCAGATTCTGAGGTAAGTCTGTCCCTCATAAACTGACTTCTCAGAGGACATAATTGAGAGCCAGGGCCATCAACGAACATCCAGGAAGAGGGATCCTCTCCACTCCACAGCCTTCACCCCTACTTCTGCTGACGCCTCAGATTGGCACAGACGACCTACATAGGCTGGCAACTCATACTTATTTTTGTTCTCTGGCCTTGGTGGGGGGCGGGGGGGTTGCAGAGATGGAAAAATATGCAGAAGCAACTTTTCACTTTTTCAATCAATTTATTCTGGGGGAGGGGGACAGAGAATTAGTCTTCACACAGGTTTCATAAAATATTTTTCTACCCCTCAGCATGGGATACAGGCAATTCTCAACCTGGAGATGAGCTCTCTAGTGAAGATATTTAGCTTGCTTCAGGAGGGATGAAGGCTCACTCTTAAATTGTTCCTGTGTTTATTTTCAGTTATCTCAGCACAGAATGTTCTCTCAGGCAAGGTCAACTGAGAGACTCTTTAATAAAAATGCAGTTGAGTTGAATCACAGGAGAACTTGGTTAAATACATAGAAACGGTGGCTTCAACTATCAAATTATTTTGCCTCCTGCCAAGTCAAATCCACAGCTATGTTTTCTTCTCCAAGCTCCGTAGTACGAGGAGGAGGTAAGCACAAAATAGGGTTTCAACCCACACAAGTGCCCGACCTTCTCATGGCGAGCCTCAGTGGAACCTCACACTGCCTTAATGGAGCCCGTGTGCTCACTCGAGGTAGGGGAGAAAGTGAAGACGCATCTCACAACATGACTAGGATACCCTAGGGTCATTAACACTTTATTATGAATCATCATGTGGGAAATGAGCACAAAATTAGGAATTCTCTTTACAACATTTAATGTTTCTGACTGGTGTCTCACAACCAAAATGAAGCTTCTCATTTGTAAGCTCCTCACGTGCTTCGCTCAAAGCACTCTGAAAACATAAGGGAGCTCAAAAAGGAGAACACAGGTTGCTAAGTCAATAAAGTCACTGAGTCATATAGCTTAGAAACGCTCATGCCCGGATTGGTTTTGCTAACGTTTGGACAGGCTGTTAATTATTTGGTAATAATGTAAAAGGATTGTTTATTTTATTCATAAAACCCTGTTAAGACATTCAAAATTCTGGCTCCTCTGACATGAAATTAAGAGTCAAAATGCTCAGGGCCATTGCTACAATGTAACAGATTTACACTGTTTTTAAAAATGTGCTGTCCCTCAGAGGAGCAGGCAGGGAGGCAAGTGGGGCTCCAAGAGGGGGCCCGAGGGAAGAAAGGGATGGGCCTGCTTTATCTAACTGCCCATCTGCTCCGTGAGACCCAGGCCAAACCCAGGCCAACCGCCAATCAGTGCTCAGCTGTGAATTCCCCTCAGGCGCAGTATTTCCATAATTTAAATTTCTTTTCCACAGACTTTTTTTTTTTCCCTGAGGTAAACAATGAGAAAGGGGGTCCTCTCTGCTCCCCTTTGTTGTCCCCCAAGTCCTAACAAATCTGGCGTGTAATAGGTGCTAAATAATCACTTCATTAGAAATCTCTCCACTTGGGGCATCTTTAGGACAAGTCTAAGTGGTTTGTCTTTAGTACCATCCCCACAATCAAAATCTTCCCTCAGGGGGGAAAATGACTTCGCAAGGATTTTTATCTGCATGTAAATAAATAGAGGTAAAGGAAGCCTTCTTCTGTTAAAGGTGTTTTAGGTATCAATGTACAGAAATGGCGGATAAATGGAGAACACATCTCATTCCCCAGAAACTGGGTTCTGCTGGTGGGGACACACCTATCCTGCATAACCCCATTTAACAGATGGACAGAACCAGGCCTAGAAAAGAGACTTTCCTAAGGTCTTCCCTTCCTACAACAGTCATGATGGCTCCAGGTGGCTTCCCAGTTCAGTCAGGTTTGGCTGACTTGCCCCGAGAGAAGACAGATGGAAACTGGTCTGTTTTTATTTCCCATAATTGGGCCCAGGCAAATGCATTCAGATGACAATCTCCTGCCCACACATGGACCCCTTGAAGGGACTGGACTGGGGAGCAGGGGCCGAGCCCTGAGCATCTTAACAGCAAGCTCGAGTCTCCGTCTCGGGAAGGAGACAACATGCTGCTTCCACCCAGCCAGGCCCCTGTAGGGAGTGGTGTGCACCCCGCTGGGGGCCCCCCCACAGCTCAGAAACCATCCAGAAGCCTAGCGGCTGGCTGTCAGTACAAGAGGGCCAGGGTCATACTCCCGCTCGGGCCTAGAAATCAGATTCTGGAAGCCACTTTCTTATTTGCGGAATGGATCTTCTATTTCGTAACTGGTAAAAGGTGATTTTTATATGCAGAGTCCCAGCTAAGGAATTCACTGTGATGTTTAATATACCCGAACCTAATTTTTTTTCCCACCACTGACAGCCTCAATTTGCTATTCCCCAAATATAGGTTTCTGGATTACTTCTGTTGATCTTTTTTTTTTTTACTCAAAAACAGGACTGAGTTACCTTCAGAATACCGACTTTATCAACCTTGACAGTAGCACTGCATTTATAAATCACAATAACCAGAAGGTTCTTTACATTTCCACTGCTTCAAAATTAAGTTTGGAATGATTACCCAGACATGAGACTTGCCAATAACTCACATTTTATAAAAAGGATTTTAAGTCCATGTGTGTAACATTACTAAGATATAATTCTCTAGGAAGGGAATTCCTATTTTATTTATTTTTTTGCAAACAATTTTAGAGGCAGGGTGTTAAACTGATTGAACTTTCACAAGATTGACGTTATTGCTTAAAGTGCTTGAATTGGTTACATTAAAAGAAAATTAAGGTACAGATTATTTTAAATAAAAACTAAACTTTTTTTAGCAACAAAATCAAATGAATGCCATACAAATACAGTAACTATTTTGATTACAAAGAAATGGAAGCCAAAAATAAATTAATGTAATACTGGAAAACAAATTTAATTAGGCAGAAAAGTAGGGAATAATTTTCCCTGACCCATGCCATTTACATGAGTTATTCACAATAGTGCTGATAAATGCCTTGACCATATAATAGCAAATGAGGGCAAAACATTAAGGGCACGATATTTTAATACACGTGAATATACAAAGTTGATCAAAATGCAATGTTTAAAGATAAAATCCATCTGTAATAAAGCTACACTCCAATATCTAAAATAAGTCCTAAGCTCCAGTTAGAACATAGTTCATTGTTAGGCATGCCCATGAAATTAAGCATATCCATGAAAATAAATGCATAGGGACCATTCCTGTCTTTTTTTTTTTTTCCATTTCATCTGAAATCCAAAATATGCCAGGCCGTAAAACCAAATACGACTGGCTTCCAATTTGAACCGACACCCTCTTGTATTGTTCCTTGGCGAACCAGCCCACTTCATGCTGCCTTGGAATGGAAAATGCATCCGTGTAACCGGACTGGATGTCAGCATTTTGCCAAAAGAGGCTTTTAAACAAATGCCTTTTTAGCAAACTGTACCATACATCTAGATGCTCAGCTAGTAAGTAACCAATAAAGCAAATATTTCTTCTTTGTTTTAAGTGTAAAACACTGTAACTTATTCTAAAACCTGCAGCATTTAAAAGAAATACAGCAGGCCTACTCTAACTCCTGCCAGAAAATGACACACAAAACCCCGGCGATTTGAGGGAATATTGCTGAGCCTTTGTGCTATCGTTGACCTCAGAATGGTCTCACACATCTCACATCGTTCTCTGCTTTATACGATGAATGACGGGTGAAAAATAAAGTGTTTGCATGCTACTGTCTTTATGTAAAGTGAAATGATAGGGGGAAATGTAGCTGCCTAGTGTTTGTTCATTTATTGAAGAGGAAAGAAATGATCAGATAGCTCTAAAGTTTAAAAATCTGATGGAGTGTCGGTGGATAAGTGTGTTTTGGTCTTTCTCCAATCTTCTTTTCCTGCATCACACAACCATTTTAATGCCTCTGCATTACCTTCCATACTTCTTCTTTACTCCTAACCTCTCTCCAGGAATACTGAATTCTAACTGACCCTTTCAGTTTCTTCTCTTAAGTCACTGGGAAAAACTCTTTACACATACAAAAAAATAATATTAATAATAATAATAAAGAAAATGCACTGAATCTATGACTTAGCATTTAGATATTACTTCGGTAGGTCTCCAATTGAAACTTTTTGTTTCTAATAAATTAGTTTCAAGAGTCATTTCAAAGATAATTTTAATAGTTTTTCTTATGAACCAGTTCCAAATATATTAGATATGAACCATTTTTTTTAAAAAACTTTGCAACCTGCAGTCAAATATATGGGTTATATATAGTACAAACAGTTCCTTGTATCAGTCACCTTCAATTGCAAAGTGTCTCTCCTTAAAAACAGAATAAATACTCACCTTCTAGGTAATTGATTACTGCCTTTGTTTCATGGAGGGAAAAAAAGACAAAATATTTATAAATATGAATTTGCCTCTAAACAAGGCAAGGTATCACTTGTATAAAACAATAACGTGAAGATCACCCTGTTTTTGTCTTCTCCAGTGAAAAGTAAAACATTTCACTTCAAGCATGAACAAATGAAGTGTCGGCATGCTTATTTAAGTTCTGAGCAATAAACAGTTCAAGACATGTCAAAAACAAGAATCCAGTTTTCATCTAGATAAAGTGCTACGCTCTTCATTTTACAAAATGGCCGCTAACATTTTCGATTTCAATTTTAGTTCACATTATGCCAAACATCTGCATGTTCATTCGCTGACTTATTAGGTAACAAAATAATACGTTCACAGTATATTATAGTGTATGGAAGTCAACTGACTTCCCAAAGGAAGCCAAGATCTAGGACTCATAGTTATTTGTAAGAATCCAAAAACCAGCTCAACAGCAAAACACCAAATTGACCCTTTTAATAAAAGGTACCAATACTCAAATGATCTAATAAATACATATATAACAAAAGTGAAAAAGGTAAAAGTAACTCTAGTGAGATGAGGTTCTTCCATAAACTGTCTTGTCAAGCATTCTAGGAGTCTGAGCCAAAGAGACGCCACCATTTTGTTCATTCCTCCGCCCACCCACTCACACTTCCTCTGACCACATTCACACCCAGCTAACTCCAGTAATCCCTCTAGGGAAGGTTCCACATTAGCCCCAGGGCTCGCCAGCACCTCAATAAACAGACGGAAATGCGAAAAAGCCAACAGCTGTACCACGTGGCCGATGGTGGTGAAGCTGCAGCGCCCGCTGTCCTTCCTGATAGAGAAGGACGTGGGTGCTGACCGGCCAAGGAGAGCTGGGCCGGAAGCAGTCACCGCGGTGTCTCAGCCCGGTGACCACAGACTGCAAAACACCAGCAGGCCTGGAATGACACCCGGGAAAGCTTAGCAGTGCCAAAGAGAGGACAGATACGACTCACAGGACCTCATGGAAGCCGAGGGTCACTAAGAACAGACAGCATAGGGTTATTTTCCTGACGCGTGGTTTTGGTAGAAAGATAAGAAAAGTAACTTCTCACTGTCCACGAAAGCTTCCTCCTCTTGGCTTTGCCTGCCCTGAGCTTCCTACCTTCCTAGCCTCGGGGATTCTCAAGGCTGGCAGAGAGAGAGCACAAGCCAGGGCAGGCGTGAGCCCCCAGGAACAGCTTCTCTTCACCCTGTTCCACCTGGAGGATGGTCTTAGTATTGAGGTTATTCACTGTTCAATGTTTTCACTTGCACAAACTTAAAGCTATAGTTGCAGCCCTAAAAGGTGAACATCTACCCGATTCTTCTGTCCTCCTGGCAGAAAAGAGGCACAGCAGCAAGAACTGGGTAGCGGTGCTTCCAGGGACAAGTTAGAGGAATGCACTGAGACGCGATCCCGGGAGGCATTTAGGCCGTTCAGCAGAGACCCAAAACAGACTGTAGACATTTGCAGGAAATGTCACTCGGCTTCAGCCAGACACAGCCAGTGGTGGGGCATTTACCCAATCCCCAAATTAGCAACTGTTACTCATATAAATCTTACTACAATCTGATTGCAGTTAACACTACCTCAGACTAAAATAAAACCACAAGTAGTGCTGCATGTAAAAAAAAAACAAAAAAAACAAAGGGAGAGAAAGTCTAACAGAGCCAGACCGTCGGACTTGGCGTCGTGTCCCTGGTGGGCCGCTGGGGAGGAAAGTGTGCAGGGAAACCATGGAAGAGTGCTTGGAACATTTCCCCCCATTTGAATTAGTCCCGCAGGTCTTTAAGTTATTCTCTTGACTGATAGAATAAAATATATCCAGATTCTGAATTTTTTGATATATCGGATGTCAGGCCATAGAATTCTTCAATAGCTTGGGCATCTATTTTCTGCAACAAAAGAGACACAAAACAATACCATTGTTTTTAACATGAGGACTGTGAGAAGGAAAGAAAAGCAGGATGAATGAGAAAATGTAAGAAACACTCTTCTAAAATCACAACTGGGAACTCTCAACAGCAACTGGGCAATGCCCCAGACTTGCCGAAGGGGCACAATTACGTAACTTGCAAATTGTTGAGGAGGAAAGCCACCCTTTAATCTCTGAGGCCGCCGTATGTTGGCAGTCTTTGAGGAAGCCAGGGCTTCTTTCAAAGGGTAAGCCGGGGGTCTTGGGAAAAACCTTAATTCTTTCAGGTCATCAGAGATCATTCCCTTTAGTGTCGCCCTATGAGCTAAAGTGGACCCTGTCTGAGAGTAGAATTCTCCCAGCTAGTATTCCTTTACAACAAAATCAATACACGGAACCCTTGATGTGATAGAACGATTTTCAGGTCCAACAGACTGAAAAAGTATTTTTAACAATCAATACAAGAAAATTTGGTATCATGAAAGAATTCTAGTAGAACTTTTTTTTATTTAAGTTTATTATTTGGTCTGTACCAGAGAAGGTTTTGGTCGCAGTGGAAAACAGGACTTACATATAATATAAATATGATTTCAGTGACACAGAGATCCCACATCTATGGCGGATCAGTTAACAAGAACACAGTATTGAGCCCTCATCACACCCCTTTCTGCCTTTCCACAGAGAACGAAGAGCAGCAGGGTTGAGTTACGAGAGAAATGTAAATTGTTTTGAAGCCAGATTAGGGGAAAACAGGCCTGTTTTAGGAAACGTCCACACATGCACATTCCCCAGAATACCCTACAGTGGGGCTAGGGCACAGACTGTAACCTGCATACCAACCTCTACAATGTCATCATCAAACAAAAGCCAGAAGCCATGACTCTTCACAATAGTAATATAATGCCCACGGTTAGGACCGCTGGAAAAGAACAAACAGAAGTTATCAAGTTAACATTTCCTTCTTTAAAAAAACTATGCAGCTCTGCATAAGCAGTGGTTTACGAGAACCAACCCTCTCATCAGGACAGAGAACTGGTACAGGTCATGTCTCCGCCCCCATTAGTTTGGCCACAACGTATGGAGGAAGGACCCACGTGGCGGTGCTGTGCTGAGCCTAAGGGAATCTTTGGTGAAGATGCAAAAATATCGGTCTTCTAAAGATCCTCAGTCCAGTGGGGAAAGCGGATATTCAAGCCTGACAGATACAAACAAACGACGACTGTGCACCTACTGTGTTCCAGGCTCTCTTCTGGCTGTCAGACAGAAAAGCAGTGACGAAAACAAAGTTCCCACTTCCCTGGGGTAAGGCTTGGGTAGGCAGTGAACAAACCAAAATATAAAGATATTTCAAGGGGTAATGAGTGCCATGAAGAATAAAGCCAGAGTAACAGCATGGAAAGAGAGAACAGAAACCTGTCCCAGCTGAGCACAGGATCACAAACGGGTGAATTTTCAACGGACTTTTCCATGCTTCTATCTACAGCTACGGAATAAAAAAATACTTGCTCAAAAGGACTTCCAGCAAAACGCTTTGCATCTCCATATCTAGGGGACTTCTCTCTTATTCTCTTTCTTTCTGATTGGGTAAAGACTACAAATGGCATAAAGAATATTTTTAAGAGTATAGTTAAAAAAAATTTTTTTTAAAAAGTACATTTTAGATTTATTTTGCAATGATAAGAAAGAGCTTGGAAGACAACCTCAAAAGTACCATATCACGGAGTCTCAGGGCCCCGGAAAGGCACAGCGGGGTCTACTCGGGTGTGAGCACGAGCCCGAGCCTCCCCGTGCGGCCAGCACCCCACCTCCCCACCTGCCCTCACCTGCCGCAGTGAACCACCACGGCCACCAGGTCGTACATGCGGTCCAGGTTCACGGCGTCGCTGGAGGTGTTGAAGAGCCGGAGCTCCAGCGGGAAGACCACCCGGTAAGACAGCTTGGTGTACCTGTGGAGCTGCTCCATGTACTTGAACCGCTTCAGGTGCAGGGCCAAAATCATGGGCAGCTTCTTCACTCTCATCCTGAGAAACCACAAAACAGACCATCAGTTGTCCCCCACAGCAGCCAAGGGGACAAGAGCACGCCGCGGCTACACAAATGGACAGCAGGAGGGCTCTCACGGGCTTCAACCCAGCGAACCAACAGACCGCTCCCAAGAATGAAAGGACGCGAGCGTGTGGAGATCTGGCTTCCCCGATGTTCTCGGCGAACGGGGTCACAGCCGGCACGAGCGACGTGCCACAGCAGTTCTCTTTCGGTTTGGTCAAAGGAGACCGTCCTGAATTTTTGTACCAATAAAAAGTAGGACATGCACCTGCTCTCCAGAGAGGAACGGTATTTGGACAACCACACCCCCCGGCACCCCATCTGGAGATAGTGGAGAGGGGTGACAGCTTTTGAGAAAAGGAAGTTGGGGGGAAGACAAGCAGAAGGCTGAAGTTTGGCCTTCCAGGTTCCGAGGGTCGGCCGGGATGCTTCCCATACCACACTGCTGGCCGCCGGGAAGCCAGGCACGCTCGGCGCACACTCACTCCGTGTCAGGCATTCCCCGGGTGTGTTCGCTGTGTCGTCATTCCGAAAATGTAGGGCTTGGCTTAGGGCTACACTCCCCAAACTGGGCTTGCTGGAGCACTGGAGGTGCTCACAGAGGCGGGGTTTCTGGGGCACGTTTGGACAGGGTTATTTTCGATTTTGAAGTTCCTTCCTACGCACTGGCATACTGAAGATTTTGAGAAATCCTACAGTGAAGGAACTGTTCTCTTTTGTTGGATGTGGCCTTTCCCAAACTTACATGAACACAGAAAGCTTTTTTCACTAGGTGACCATTAATATTCCTTGGTAAAAAATTCACAAAAACGGGCGCCTGGGTGGCTCAGTTGGTTAAGCGACTGCCTTTGGCTCAGGTCATGATCCTGGAGTCCCGGGATCGAGTCCCACATCGGGCTCCCTGCTCAGCGGGGGGTCTGCTTCTCCCTCTGACCCTCCCCCCTCTCATGCTCGATCTCATTCTCTCAAAAAAAAAAAAAAATTCACAAAAACAACAGTTTATGTAGGTAATTCTGCTAGAACAGAGGATCTTTGGTCACCTTCCGGGACCCCCCCTCCTTAGTCAGTGGCAACGCTGTATACATTTTCAAGGCATATTATTTGAAAAGGACAAATTTTAAGAGACCACTGTTCAGGAATCTATTGAGGTAAAACCCTGTTCATAAAAATAAACAAATAGCAACGCCAGCAGAAACATAAGAATCGTGGGGAACACCATATTTTACAGGAACACACAATATTTTAATCAATAAAACCTCCAGGGCTGAGCAGAACATACATTTTTGAGCCACACAGGAAGGCCTGGGCTGGCCTTGAGCAGACTGAGATTCTAAGGACGGGGAGCAGAAAGGAGCTCCCCGATCACTCACAACAGTTAACCACCTCTGCCCTCCATTCCCATCTGCTGGAATGACTAACCTTTGATAAGTTTTGATGCAGGGAGGAAAGATGTGCATATCTGGGGCAGGGGCGGGGGGGGGGGGGGGGGGAGCTGCGGAGGCTGGGCAGAGGGACTATTCCGGGCTCAGCTCTAGACTCTGGAAGGTATCAGGCGGCAGTCAGGAGCTCTTGTGTGCTATTCTGAATATTCCACAACTGTGGGCAGGGTAAGTGTAACTCATGGTAAGGCCTCACGGGATAATTAAAATGTCAAGCTTCCTGATTTCTGGGGCAGATAACAGAATCCCTGATTATCATGCACTCTGTCCAGGGGCTGTAACCAGCTGGTGCTGGTAAAAAGATAGGCAAGCACGGATCCCGTATCAATTCAGAATGTGATGACTTATCGCCCACCCATATAACTGATGTGTTATTGAGTTCCTCATGTTTCCATATTCAGTGATTAACTTTTTTAACCTCTTGTGTCTCTGAAATAAGAAGTTCCAACACTGAGGCAATACCAACAGTATTACTAGATATCTACTATGTGTTGTCCTCGTTTCTCCAGGGAGGAAGGCATTTGACTTCTCCAAAGCTCCTCGGCCATGAGCCCATGGAACTGGGATTCAAAATCAGATATGGTTCCTTCCCTCAACACAAAGCCACCCTCCGGGCTAAATCCTTTACGCACCTTTTCTGGGCCTCCTGTTTGCTGCAGCATGTTTCACAATAATATTTCTGTTCACTACACAGTGTTTCTGTGTTGCTGAAGTCTCTGCAGACAAAAATATTTTCAACTCAAAACACAGTCTAAAATGTACTTGCTATACCATATTTTAAACCCTTTATTACCTGTAGGGTAATTTTTTTTTTAATGTTTTATTTATTTTGGAGAGGGAGAGAGCGAGAGCGAGAGAGAGCTCGCACAAAGGGAAAAGGAGAAGCAGACTCCCCGTCGAGCAGAGAGCCCGCTGTCGGGCTCGATCCCAGGTCTCTGAGATCATGACCTGAGCTGAAGGCAGACACTCAACCGACTGAGCCACCCAGGCAACCTGTAGGGTAATTTTTAAGTGAATGTGGGGGAAAAGCAATGAGAAAAGATCTTTCTGATGAGTAGGTGCTGTGACTGCCATTAGACCATGTCTGCTAGACTGGGTTATGATTTCACCACTGGCGATTTTCAAGGAGAGCTTTATTTCATAGGATACACATGGATATATATTAGGGTTTCCAACAGATTCAAAAAACAAATCTCAAGGTTTAACAAGACCACCTGTACCCTGGAGATCAAAAATTACAACAGAAAAATTCCTCACTATTGTAAAAGCCCATCGTTACACTGTAAGTCAGGTCCGAAAAATTGTCAATCACATAAAATCAAGGTGACATTATTGTGTAATGAAAAACAGTCTATCTCAGGTGATCTATATTTTCAAAGGGCACAAAGGGAAAGATAATGAAATTTAATTCATATACAACTGCCCTTAGACTGACATAAGAAAATCCCTAATTAGCAGGAGATGCCTGCTTCCTCCAACCCCCTGCTCCCCATCCCGCACCTTGGCTCCTTTTGAGGCCAAATGCCACTGCCCGATGTTGTATCTGTATTCACCCCTATCATGAGGTTTTACTGCGCTACTTAGAGTTTTCATTTTTTAAATGTCACGGCTTTTCATTCTTTCCTGATCATTGAGATTCTATTTCACATTCCTGTGGTACTGCTTTGAAGGCTGAGAAGAACATCCAGAATATAATACCCTAGAGTCTGGAGAGAGCCTGTGATATTTCTTTATTCATAGGGAGTGTCCTAGCAGCAGAATGATCAGATTTTATTAAACAGAAAATGTTATTTACATGGTGTTATTGACTCATACACTTAAACAGAGCTTATCATAAGAAACCGTAGATGGCTCATGCATTCACTACTCAACCGTTAACTGATAGTCCTCTGGACTTGGTGCTGGGGGCTCACAGAAGCACCTGCCCTCACGCTGCCCCCCAGTCTAAGAGACACGCACAAGTGAGCCAAATCATTTTACAGTAGGCAGTGTTCCGGGCAGGTTAAAAAAATCATTTCACACACTTCTTGCACCTAAAGCCCTCTAGCCCGTCCCCAGTACGCTTAGGAATAAAACCAAATACCTTGCCAAGGCAGACAGGCCCTCGGCCCTCAGACCCCTGACTATTCTTCTGACCTCCCTCCTACCTTCCCTTCCGAGTGCCATGGAGCCTTTCTGCCTCAGGGCTTCTGCATGTGCTGCTTCCCCAGATAGCTCCTTTCCAGATGCTTCCATGGCTGGCTCCAGTCATTGTTCAGAGCTCAGCAAAAATGTCACCTCCAGGGAGAAGACTTCTCTGTCCACCTTCTGCAAATCCACCCAGCCTCTATCCTGTTTGCTGTCTTGTTTTCTTCTGAGCACTCAGCACTCTCTGAAACCAACCTCCTATTTGATCTCTTAACTCCTCTCTCTGTGGGCAATGGTTCCGTCTATCTCACTCACTGCCACATCCCCAGCCCTGAGAACAGGCCTGATGCAGCATGGCACTCCATTTGTTGGCTAAGTGAAGACAGAAGCAGGTGTGTCAAGTCCAGGGGAAAGCACCAAGGAAGGAGAAATGAACTTGAACTGGGGTAACGCACGTCATTTCCAAGAGGTGATGCTGCAGTCAGGTTCTCAGAGAGGGAAAGTGTGCCCAGGTGGGTAAGAGTCAAGGAATCCAGACAAAGGGACTGCTGCAGCACAGGGATATGGAGGCAAGGTATGGAGTGTGTCTTAGAAGCTGGGGCGCACCCCGTGGCTCTAGAATTCCACTAACGGGCCCCAGCGAGGAAAAGACCTAATCAGTGCTTTTGAGAAATACCATTTCTGGTAGCACTATGGAGGAAGGATTGGAGGGGCCGAAAAGCAAGAAAACAATTTAGAAGGCAATTATACTCAACTCTCAGATCTCAGATGCTTGGTGCATAACAGAGACTCAGACTTAGCTGAATGAACACAGGCTGACTCTTCAACAAAGTAACTGACGTGAATGCTTTTCTTGGCCTACACAGGGCTGGGGTGGAACTGGTGGGTGGGGCGCAGGGAGAGGGTGAGGAGAGTTTGGATGATGGTGGAGATTCACCTCATTGGGATGTATACCACAGATGTACCTCTTCATCCAGCTGAAGAATCGGAATCATCAAGGCAAGCACAGTGGTGAATAAGGAATTAAAACACTTTCTACTCTTGTTCTTCAAAGAAAGCTTCCTGAAGTATTTGCAGACCCAGAGTGGAAATATACCAAAGTTAGTACTTAATTTAAAGGCCCGATTTACAAATAACCACCACCCTGCCCCGCCCCAGCTGGCTGGAGGCTCCCCACCCCCGGAAGGACACAGTAATGCTCCCAGGGCATCTGTGGGTGGAGAACGGGAAAATGAGGCTAGGTCAGGAGAAGGGGCTGACCCCAGCAGGTAACTGAGGTACAGCAGGTCTCTTGGTCGATGCTGCACAGCTGCTCTGCGCCGCCTCCCAGGAGCCAAGGTGACCTATACACACCTGTAACCTGTTTCCCGAGGCACACCAGTTGGGAAGCTTTGTTCTAAGGAAGACAGCAGCAACATCAGCAGTTCTCCTGGCTGCCCGTGAGAATTACCCAGGGAGCTTCCAAAACAATCTCAGTGCCTAATCCCTCCCCCTGACCCCCACTCAATTACATTAGGAGCTCTCCAGGTAGAGCAGGCGGTTCCAATATGCTTGGAAGTCTGAGAGGCACTGATCCCAGTGCTTTGCCACCCTTAACATGCATTTGCATCACCTGGAGATCTTGTCAAAATGAAGATTCTGGTTTGCTCATTCGTTCTTGGGAGAGGCCTAACATGCCGTTCTAATGAGCTCCCAGGTGATGTCACTGGTGCTAGACCACGGACCACCGTCTGAGCAGCAAAGACCCAGAGCAGTGGATCTCAAACTCTGGTGGTATTAGAATCACCTAGAAAATTAATTAAAAATAGAGGCCCAGGCTCACTGAAGTTGACTACGGGCTAGGCCCCTATTTTTGCCAACTTCCCCAAGGTGATTATCATACACACCAAAATTTGAGAACCATTGATTAGAGTTTTAAAGAAGACTGAAAAAAGAAATCCACGAGAAACACATGTCAAATATTAGGAAATACTATTATGTATCAATAATAACCAAACACAGGTCAGAGAAATAAATAAATAAGCACGTGGCAACAGATGTGTGGTGGGGATGCATATGAACTTCGTATACAGAAGAAGTTTCTCAGGGGCGCCAGGCTGGCTCAGTCAGTAGAGCGCATGACTCTTGATCTCGGGGTTGGGCGCTCGAGCCCCACACTGGGTGTAGAGAACATTGAAAAGAGGTTTCTCAAAATAAGTAGAAAAGGAATTCGTTTTAGAGAAGATAAATTTTTAAAACAGAGCTACGGGAGAATGAAGAGCTGCTTCCCTCCCAGCTGACTTCTGCAGCACTGGGAGAACAGGCATTTTAGATGCGAGGAAGACAGCTCAAGGGACAGCGGTTTCAAGAGGTGGAACTTCAGGGAAGGTTTCTGTGAAGGAGTTACTCAGGCACTGAAGTGAAAGGCAAAAAATACCCCAAATGCCATGGAAGGATAATTAAGATAAACTTCACGTTTCTGAAGTTTTTGCCTGAGGCCATCCCTAAGCTGTTCAAAAGAAGAAAAGAAAAAACTTCCTCGGTGTTCACTTATGATACGGATGGCTCACCTGGCCTGAGACATGGTACTGACGTTTGAAATGGGAGGATTCTAGTTCAGTTACAGTATGGATCTAATGGTTCCCATAGCCCTGTATCCTGAACATAACTACTATTTACTTCATCATTCCTCTGGGACTAAAGCCATGAAACCATACTGGAATTAACCATCTGGAAGGAGGTGGCAGAGACCTTACATTCAAATCCTACAATTTTAGCTTGATTTATAACTTCTTTTGGGTCATCAAAATGAAAGAAAGATGACATATCACATCAGAAGACATATGCAGACATAGTAAGAAGAAAATTCATAGTTCTAATTTTAAAAACAAACCCTTAAGAATGCAAACTGAACTGAACCATGAAAGGGACCTAAAAAATTGTAATCATTCCTTCTCATTTGCCTCAGATGGAAAATGCTAGTGGATCAGCTGGGCATCACTGATTCCCTGGGCCTTTCTGGGCACTTTGTTCTTTTGGGATAGATTAGAAAGCTGCCACTCCTAGCCCAGAACTCTGGGAGTGTGAGGGTGAGTGGCAATACCCAGCCCAGGCCCATCTTCCTGTTGGAGAGGTGAGATCTCAGGCACATGTGAGGGCAGGTATAGGTAAGTCAATCAAATCTAATGTTTAAAAGGCATCCAGGGACGCCTGGATAGCTTAGTCCATTGAGTGTCCAACTCTTGGTTCGGCTCAGGTTATGATCTCAGGGTCTTGAGATCGAGTCCCTTGTCTGCACCTGGGGGAGTCTATGAGATTCTCTCTCTTTCCCCCCTCTGCCCCTTCCCCTGCTTGCTCTCTCTCTGGAATAAATGAATAAATCTTTAAAATTTAA
Organism: Neomonachus schauinslandi; assembly: GCF_002201575.2. Lineage (NCBI taxonomy): Eukaryota > Metazoa > Chordata > Mammalia > Carnivora > Phocidae > Neomonachus > Neomonachus schauinslandi. Next base: position 162,431,546 of record NC_058404.1, on the reverse strand, counting down.
AAAAAAAAAAAAAAGGGCATTCCAAAGCTCTTTCATACTCTCCCACCCCCGCTTTAACATCTCCAAATGTCTCCAGCCTGCCTTCCTCAGGTATGCATGACCCACACATACATTTCTCAAATCAACCAACCAATCAATAAAGGTAACATAAATCTGAGTTACATTTCTTCATAACAAGTTTCCCCAAAGATTAAAATCATAACTCGCCAGTAAGCCCTTTACCTGGCTGACTGAGATCGCAAAGCTACAGCCACTGCCATCTGCCCTTTTGAGCAGCCCAGGAATTTCTTAGAAGGGAGGAGAAGCAGTCAACCTAACCAAATTCTCCCTAACACCAACTCGTTAAAAAAAAAAAAAAAAAAAAAAGGCGGGGAAATAGGCAAGTAATATCTTTCCTCCCATTCCTTCATCTGCAACTGAAGTTGGCAAAACCATAACTTTTCCACTCCCTGTGATTATTAGACCTTGGGGAATCAAAGATGGCTTCTTGTCACTGGAATATTAGGAACCCATGCATACACAGAACCATTCAGAAGAACAAGAGGCCACCCTGGCCTACAAAACACTTTGCCTGTAAGAGTTAACACACTCGTCCTAGACATCTGGACCTGAGGCACCTGGACACACGGGCTGGTGCACCACACCAGCAGGAAACGCCATGTAACTAATTCATCAGTGCGGGGAGCAGAGGGGGACCTGGGGCCCTGGGAAACCGGAAAACAATCAGGGCCCTCGCCACCCACTCACGCAACACATGACGGCAGACGAACCAAGAAGCTCTTCCATGTTGGCGCTGGTGCCGTCCCCCCGGAAGATGACTTTCTAACAGCCAACCACCACTAGTCCCCTTAAGGTCTCCTTCTAAAAGGTTCCAAGTAACCTGGACTCCTGAAGTAACACTTCTGTCACCCAATCGCCATTGGTAAAGATCCACAGTGTCTTGTTAGACACTCTAAAATGTCTCTGAGCTATGGTACCCCAAGCAACGGGAGGCCTGCCCTGACCGTGGGGTCCACACTGGCATTCCCACAACCCACCACTCTGGAGACCTATTTAATTTCCTTCAAAGCATCAAGCATCGCCTGTGGATTCCCCCTAGGATGTAAGTGCTGTGGGAGCCGGAACGTGTCTGATGCTCGCTCCTCCACGCCCAGTGTCTAGAGTAGGGCTGGGCTGCTTCTAAGCCCTCACAACCTACTGAGAGCAGGAGGGGGAAGAGGAGGGGGAAGGGGAAAAGGGAATCATGTCTGTGTGTCGACTCTGGGCACATTTCCAATGTTCAAGTCAACACACAATATGCCTGGAATCCAGGGCATGTGCTCTTCTGCGCTCCGGGTTCCTTGCCTTCTCTCAACCCTAACAAGGAGGAATTTCTTTCCATCACTCATCTCCACAGAACGCTGAAAGATGGAGGAACAGACGGTTCCTCCACTGGTTCTCAACTCAAAAGGACATAATTTTTCAAAGTAGCTTAGAAAAAAAAAGAGTAATGGTAGGCATGGGTAATGTGTATTAATCGTGTGTGTCAGAGAGACAAAGATGAGAGAGAGAGAGAGAGAGAGACTGATGAAAGCCAAAGCCCAAATCTGGATTAAAGATTAAAACTTATTTTTAAACTTAAGGACTAATGACTTCCACTCGATCCTCTTTCTTCTCAGCAGGATCCTTCTTCTCTAGACCACATATACTTATTTTTTAATCTCTCTTGGGAAAGAAAAAATAGAAAATAATAGGATTATATGGGTTTAACAGAAAGGAAGATTACCTCCTAAGGAAATACAGTATTCCCCGCCCCCCCACCCCCACTTATTTACTAGCCTGATCAAAAGCTCAGATCACTGTCAGAATTCATGAGGTTACCTCAGACAGTGGGTAATAGATGTATTCTGCTCCACATCGACAGAAAGGTCAAGAAAATCTTCATCTTTGCTACTAACCTAAAGCAAAGAAAAAAAGTATTAGGTACAAAATATGTAAGAGACATAGTAGATAAAATTTTGAACACCTACAGGTAACCAAAACCCAAAACTGCAGGCCTGGTCATGTGCAGTTTTGTATACTCACTGGCAATGAGTTACACTGAAAACAACCCAATCTAGAGAAAGTCCCAAATTCTCGATTTACCTGAATTCCTGTTCCAGCTTTAATTCAGAACTTTTAATAATTAGCACTCAACCAGATCTCGCTTCCTCTCCATTCACTTTCCCCCTCATTTCAAAGTAGGAAGTATCAGACAAAACACCCATAGAGCCCAAACTGGCAGAATGAGAAAAAATGGAAAAAAAGACAAGAGACTTCTAAAACTCACTACTCAGAGAGTCAACCTCTGTGAGGCCGTCTGCATCTTCCAACCAGTCCCTTGAAGTCACTGGCTCCAGAGCCTCATCATCCAAACTGTGCCTGGGGCCAGGGAGATGATGGGTGCCGGGCTGGCGGGGTCACACTAACCACATGTGCACCTGTCCCTGAGCCACGGAAATGGCCATCATTGCAGAGCCCTGGGCTGTCTGTGATCAGCTGGACCTGGAGCTGGCCTGGAGCCCTGGCTCACACATGCCACCCTACAGCGGACTGCTCCCGGGAGCTGGCTCACTGGCCCCGCTGTTTCTTGGCCCCTGCCATTCATACCACACCAATCCTGGCTCTCCTACTTACTGAGGTTCACAGAATTAAACTGCTTGCATTCCAGCCGTTGACTGGCAAGCCTGGAGTTTTACTCTCTTGCAGGGGGAGGGACAAACTAGCTCAGCAACAACCTTGAAGTGTTCAGTCAATTGGCAGCAAAATGAGAAAACACTCCTTTAAGTGGGACAACTATCCTATGACCCAATACTCCACTGCTAGGCCATTATCTAAAGAAATATTCAGAATGTGGACACAGTCTTTTATACTTTTATTAGTACACATAAGCAAGGGTGTTGAGAAAGACTTTCCAGTTCCATATCCTGTCTCTGCCACTTATGCAGTGGGTGACTGTAGGCCAGTTACTCAGCCTTGGTGTACCTCAGTTTCCTCATCTATAAAGTGGGGACACTAAGAGTATTTCACCAGGCTGTTGCAAAGATAAAATACATGTAAGGTGCTTTCAAAATTAAACACTCAATAAATCGGGGGAAGGGGTGTAAAAATTGTAAATGGCCTAAAATGGGCAAAGAGCTGGGAATGGTTTACTACACGGTGGGTATGATATCATATTAAATGAGTAAGTAGACTACACAACCTTCTATAAGCGAATTCCAGTTTTGTATAAAAAAAGGCATGTATACATTTACATACATACACATGCCCTTACACATATACACACACTATTCTGCCCTTTTTTTTTTTTTAAATGGCACTTGTTACTGCTATGGTAGAATGCATGAAAGGCCCAAATCTTCACCACCGCCTACACTGGCTTCCTTGCTGTATGACTTTACAGATCCTCTCATCAAGAGATATGCTTCCCATCTTTGATTCTGAGTTCAGCCATACGACTTGCTTTGGCCAGTGGGAAGTTAGGGGACATGTCATAAGCAGAAGCTTGAACAAGCACTTACAAAACTGCTCTCTTGCATTTCTGTCATCACCATAAGAAGGATAAGCCCAGGCTAGGCCACTATTTTTTTTAAAAGATTTTATTTATTTACTTGAGAGTGCCTGAGAAGGGGGAGAGGGAGAAGCAGACCCCCGCTGAGCAGGGAGCCCGACACGGGACTCGATCCCAGGACCCCGAAATCCTGATCTGAGCCGAAGGCAGATGCTTAACCAACTAAGCCACCCAGGGGCCCCCAGGCTAGTCCACTATTCCCAGGAAGAAGATGAGAGACCCATGAAAGAGAGCTGTTCTCACTAAGGTGCCCCAGCCAAGCCCAATCGAGAGCAAAATGCCTAGCCAGACTGCAGACATAGAAGTGAGCCAGCTGAAATACAAACAAACAAGTTCAGCCAGGGCCAGCCTAGATCAGGTGACCCTCAGCCACCCCACAGTTGAATGAATTATAATAAATGATAGTTGATTTAAGTCTCAGAGTTTTGGGGTGGTTTGTAACAAAGCAATAGATAACCAATACAATGATTTCATATTATAAATGTTTTATTTGTATTTTTTTTATCGTCTGACTCTCCCTCACTAAAATGAAAAACTGGTTCCAGTAATGACTAAGATCTTGCCATTCCTACACTCCTCCAGAAAACTATAAAACTCAGCTAACTATAAACACAAGCAGCTACCTGAAGGTGTTGGAGAATAAACACAGACAGGTAGATGGGGAGTCCACACCTGGAAGAGAACGGTTGCACAGGATAAGTTCAGGGTTTCATAGCCTTTCCCTGGGGATCTGTAGGGGAACAAATGCAGTCTGTCTGGTCTTGGAACCAGAAAACTGAGTCTGGGAAACCATGTCTACTGGCAAGAAGGGGAGGAATCAGAGGGTATTCCCAGCTCTGTCCACACACACCTCTGGTGGGCTGCTGAGCCACATACGCACAGAGTACACTCACAGCAGCTCAGCCAGATACAAAAGGGCTGACCCAAGATTCAAGCTGCCGCCTAAGAAACAGATTTGTAGTTAGAGTCCAGCCAAGATGAACTGCCTGCTAAAACTCAAGGAAACATCATACTCACTGAAGCCAAAATAACAGAACCCAGAGTTCTCTCAAATTTTACATCCTCAATGCCCTAGATACCATTCAAACTTACAAAATGTGTGAAGAACCAGGAAAATGTGACACACTTTTCTTTTTTTTTTTAAATTAACATATAATGTATTATTTGTTTCAGGGGTACAGGTCTGTGATTCATCAGTCCTATATAAGACCCAGTGCTCATTACAACACATACCTTCCCCAATGCCCATCACCCAGTTAATGGGAGACATTCTGAAGACAACTGAAACCAATCCTCAGAGGATGCAGATGTTGAAATGAGCAGACAAGATTTTTTTTTTAGCAGATAAGAAATCTCAGCAGATGGGGGCGCCTGGGTGGCTCAGTCATTAAGCGTCTGCCATCGGCTCAGGTCACGATCCCAGGGTCCTGGGATCGAGCCCCACATCGGGCTCCCTGCTCCGCGGGAAGCCTGCTTCTCCCTCTCCCACTCCCCCTGCTTGTGTTCCCTCTCTCGCTGTGTGTCTCTCTCTCTCAAATAAATAAATAAAATCTTTAAAAAAAAAAAAAAATCTCAGCAGAGAAATAGGAAAAAAAAAAAAGAAAAGAATCAAATGGAAATTCTAGAACTGAAAAAGTAATACACCAGATGGACTTAACAATGAACTGGAGATGACAAAGGAAAGAAAAAGTGGACTTGAAGACAAATCAACAGAAAATTATCCAATGAGAAGAATAAAGAAAAAAAAAGATTGAAATAAAAACAGATACTGAGAAAACTGTTAGAAAATATCATACATATAATTGGAGTCTCAGAAGGGGAGAGAGAATAGAGCAGACAAGCTATTTGAAAAATAATGGCAAAATATTTCCTCATTTGGGGAAAGACATACATTTATAGATTCAAGATGCTCAACAAACACAAAGTAGGATAAATACAAAAAAAGGTTAGCCAAGGCACATCATAATCGAACTGTAACAAGTCAAAGGTAAAAAGCAAATCTTAAAAACATGGAGAGAAAAATGACATACTACAAAAGAATGGTTCAACTGGACGCTGATTTCTCATCAGAAATTACGGAGGGCAGAGATAGTAGAACATCCTTAATGTGCTAAAAGAAAAAACTGTCAATAGCCCATAAATAGATCCTTCAAGAATGAAGGAAAAATAAAGAGAATTCATTATTAAAAGACCTGTACTACAAAAAAAAAAAAAAAGAAAAAAAAGGGGGTGGTTAAAGGAAGTTCTTCAAGCCAAAGGGAAAGGATACCAGATGGAAATCCAGATCCTCAAGAAAGAATGAAGAGCAAGAATAGTAATTTTGACATTACCCTGTGGGGTTTATAATATACATAAATGTAATACATAGACTAACTACAGCAAGGGACAAGGTAAGGTAGGGGCAGGCAGAAGGAATATGCATCTGTACAGTTATAAGCTTTCTGTTTTATGTGAAACAGTGACATTATTAACTGTACATGGACTGTAACAGTAAAGGATATATATTATGATCTCTAGAGAAACACCCAAACAGCAACACACACACAAATACATACTAAGAGGAAGATTAAAATGGAACTGTTTATACAAATATGTATGTACATATATCAATATATACATATATTAAAAATTTTTTTTTTCAAAAAAAGAGGAGGAGGAACATAACAACAAAAAATGGAGGGGAAATAAATAGAAAACAAATAATAAAGTGGGAGCCCCCAAACCCCCCATACCAGTAATTACATTAAACATTAATGGAATAAATATTAGTGGTGGCCTGAGGTTTGCAACAGAGATTAATTGCTGGGTATAAGGGATCTTACTGGTGTAACAGAAATGTTTTAAAACTGGATTATGGATTCCAATAAAAATTAGGAAAAAAAAACTGGATTATGATGATAGTTGCACAACTCACCAAACTGCTTTGAAAATTACTGAAAGGATGAACTTTATGGCATATAAGCTATACATCAATAAAGTTGTTTTCTAAAAAGTAAAAGAGGGATGCCTGGGTGGCTCAGTCAGTTGAGCGACCGACTCTCGATTTTGGCTCAGGTCGTGATCTCATGGGTTGTGAGACTGAGCCCTGTGTTGTCTTGTGAGGCTCCACACTCATCAGGGAGTCTGAGATTCTCTTTCTCCCTCTCCCCTTCCCCCAGCCCCACTCATGCTCTAAGATAAATAAATCTTTTTTTTAAAAAAGTGGGGTGCCTGGGTGGCTCAGTCAGTTGAGCGGCTGACTCTTGATTTTGGCTCAGGTCATGATCTCAGGGTCCTGGGATAGAGCCCTGCATTGGGCTCTGTGCTCAGTGGAGAGTCTGCTTGATGATTCTGTCCCTCTCTCTGCCCCACCCCTACTCTCTCTCTCTCAAATAATCTTAAAAAATAAAAAAAGTAAAAGATTCATGAAGCAAAAACTGACAGAATTAGAGGAAGAAATAAAATTATCCCACAACTGTAGTTAAGTTTTTTTTAAGGTTTATTTATTTATTTGAGAGAGAGAAAGCCCATGAGCAGGGGAGGAAGAGGGAGAGAGAATCTCAAGCGGACTCCCCGCTGAGCATAGAGCCCAACAACGGGCTCAATCTCACAACCTGAGCCGAAACCAAGAGTCAGACGATGCATAATCAACTTGCGCCACCCAGGCGTCCCCCCCCACAATCATAGTTAGGTATTTTAACCCCCCTTTCTCAGCAATAGAAAGACTAGGGGGGAAATCAAGAAAAACACAGAAAATCTGAAGAACTCTATATAACTACAAAATATATATTCTGTTCAATCCAGTGGTTCTCAGCAAAGGAAACTTTTCCTTCCAAGGGACATTTGGCAATGTCTGGACACATTTTTGGTGTCACCTCCTGGGGGCTGCTATTGGCATCTAGTAGGTACGCTAGATGCTGCTAAACATCCTCTGATGCATGGGGCAGCACCCCACAACAAAGACTTATCTGACTTTATTTTTTTTATTTTTTATTTTTTAAAGATTTTGTTTATTTATTTGACAGACAGAGACACAGCGAGAGAGGGAACACAAGCAGGGGGAGTGGGAGAAGGAGAAGCAGGCTTCCCGCTGAGCAGGGAGCCCAATGCAGGGCTCGATCCCAGGACCCTGGGATCATGACCTGAGCCGAAAGCAGACGCCTAACGACTGAGCCACCCAGGCACCCCAAGAATTATCTGACTTTAAATAGTAATAATTCCAAGGTTGAGAGACCTTGTTTTAAAGTACATTTACTGGGATAAACCATGTGTTAGGATACGAAACACATCACAGTAAATTTTAAAAGACTGAGATAATATAGAATATATTCCCTAACCACACAGAATTAAATCTGAAGTCAATAAAATTAAGGTATCTAGGAAAATCCTAAACAATTGCAAGTTAAACAACATACTTCTAAGTAATACATGGGTCACAGGGAAAAAAGCACAAGACAAATTAGAAAATATTTTGAACTAATGACAAAGAAAAATCAGTATTTGTGGGATGCAGCTAAAGCGGTGCTTAAAGGGAAACATATAGCTTTAAATGTGTATATTTAGTAAACAAAAGGGCAGGGACTACCTTTTCTGTTTGTTTTAAATGCTATATCCCTAGTACGTAAAATAATTTCCAGCATTTAGTGGGGACCCAATAAATATTTACTAAATGCATGAATATTATATAACTGAACAAATAGGAAAATTTCTAATAGCCAATGGTGGCATCTGGATAGCAGAATTATAAATGATTTTCTTTTTATACATTCCCGTGTCTGATTTGTAAAAAATAATCCATAGGTATTATATTTTTTAATTAGTAAAACTTTTTAAACTTAAATGGTTCTTTTCTAGGAGAAAATAAAAGGATCAGAGCCAACTGAAATCATATATAACTTAGAGAGGGAGGATCAGATTCTACGAAAGCATTTACTGGAAGGGTGCAAAGACAAAGAAACATTGTCTCCTGCTGGACACAAATCTGTTCTCTTTTTAGTTATTTTAGGGAGGGGAGAAAGGTACAAACCTAATTAACTACATGAAAAAAGTTACTGTAACTTCCCCAATTCCCAATGTAAACTGCTTCCAGAATTTAGAATGTGAGAAAACACTGCTCAGGTAGATCAACCCCTTGAGGGATTTGAACACAAGGCTCTAAACCCTTCCATTAGGATTTTTCTCTCCCCCTGACTCAGACTGATACAGTCAAAAGCAATGGGTGATCAAGCAATTTTTTTTTCTTTTCTTTTTTGCCTGTCTCCCCAGAAAGCTGCCAGATAATGAAATCGTTTTCTTCCCACACACAAGGATCTCATTCTGGTCTAAGTGAAAATACAGCTTGTCTCCAAGGAAACATATATGTCACTAAGACTCCAATACTCTCAGCAAGCACAGGCTACATCTTATTCTTTCTTCTCCCCAGTTCTGGGCATGGAGTTCCCCAAAACTAGCTTAAAAGGTAGCTAGGAAAATTAAGTGACTCTACCTGCTCTTCTTTTTAATTAATTACAAATCAACTAGTAGGACAAATTAGTATGTGGGGCATACACATAAATCATGAGCTTTCCGAAGGTCCTGAGTAATTAACATCATATTTCAAATGTGCTTTGAATCCCCAGACTCCTTTCCTTGGCTTAGTAGAAAAGGTGGCCAGGTGCTGTTCCACGGTGATCAGCCAGGAACTGAAAATGTGCTGTCTTAGGGCAGCGACAGAGCAGTGGGCTTAGGGAAGGTGGTTAACGACAGCTCACCTGAGGGACTCAGAATCACGGCTCAGTGATCTCACCTGGCCACATCACCCATCCCCGCCCCTCCTCTGCAAAGGGCTCAGAAGCTCTACTGAATCAATTTTAACCTCTGCAAATGAAGCAAGGAGCCGTGCAATTGGTACTTAATAAAGCAGTTCTTTAGACAACCTTTTGGCTCCAGTGACAGATATAAATGTGCCTTAAAGCCGCCAGGAAGCACTAAAAACCACAGGTTTGCAAAGCAAAAACTCAGCTGAAATGGAAAGGGGGGAAATTAAGAACAACAACAACAAAATTAAGCTCCAAGTGGCCCCGCAAATCTTATGAACCAAGCGAAGAACAGCCAAAGGAGCACTGAGGCTAGGCTGGAAAATCCCCATGCCGCAACTCTGAGGTGCCTTGATCAAGGTTACATGGGAAAGTGTGCACTGAATTACCCCCTTAAAATAGTCTCTCCAAGGGTATTGCAGAGTGAAACTGTTCGTCTCCATAAATCTCTCAGTTGACATTTGCACTGCAATCACAAGCAACATTTACAAAGGGCGAGACCAAGGAAAAAAAATTATGTTTTTCTGAAAGCGTGAAGGCTGGCACAAAGAGTTTTGCACAATTGGAGGCACTGGCGGGCGGGGTGGCGACAACAGGAAGGCCCCCTGCTCGCCCAGGGGCTAATGTGCAGCTCAGGACCGAGTAGAGCTGAATCCCACTGTGAGACTGCACAACTGTGACTGAAGCACCATCTAAAGGCTGCCTGCCTTGGGCCAAGGACGTTAGTCAAAGGGGGCCCCATATTTCTGATCCGGTGAAGGAAAACTGAAATGTTAGGTCTTCTTTTACACTAAGTCCTCAAAAACAGCCTGCAGGCTATGTATTTTCTTAGAAAGTAGAGGGCTTTTCTAACAATTAAAGCTTTCTAAAAATGGAATGCATCGCCCAGAGAGATTGAGTTCCCCATCTCCGGCCAGACACCAGCAGATGCTGGTGACCAACTGGCTAGGATGTCACAGAAGGGACGCGGGCACTGGCAGGGAAGGATTGGATGACTCCTAGGATCCCATCCAGTTAAAGGATCTAAGAAGTGGAGGTGATTACCTAAGTAACTCCAGAGAAAACTCCTGCCTCAAGTCTAATCACTTTAGGAAATAAAAAATACAGGGGCCCCCCGGGTGGCTCAGTTGGTTAAGCATCTGCCTTCAGCTCAGATCATGATCCCGGCGACCTGGGACAGAGCCCCCAAATGGGCTCCCTGCTCAGCGGGGAGTCTGCTTCTCCGTCTCCCCCTGCTCGTGCTCTCTCTCTCAAATAAAATCTTAAAAAAAAGAAAAAATACAGGTTTTTCAGAGTGTGCCATCCTCCATAAAGACAGACTCATACATTTGCTCTTGCTTCAACAAACCAAGTATAATGGTTGGAATCCCATTACAACAAACTATGGCATCACCCAAAAGTTTGTTTTTTTTTTTTTTAAACATTCATTTTATTTGACAGAGAGCAAGAGAGCACAAGCAGGGGGGAGCAGCAGCAGGAGAGGGAGAAGCAGGCTCCGCACTGAGCAGGGAGCCCAACACGGGGCTCGATCCCAGGACCCTGGGATCATGACCTGAGCCGAAGGCAGACGCTTAGCCGACTGAGCCACCCAGGCGCCCCACCATCACCCAGAAGTTTTGAAGGGAATCTCTGGGCACACGCATCACATCTAATGGCAACCCTCTAGGAAAGTAACAGGCTAGGTGATAGTTTCTGCCATACAAATATTTGAGGGTGCATTATTTGCATTTGTTGGGATCGAATAACCTGTTCATAGATTAAAAAAAAGAAACTACAAATGTGGGGCGCCTGGGTGGCTCAGTCGGCTAAGCGTCTGCCTTCGGCTCAGGTCATGATCCCAGGGTCCTGGGATCGAGCCCCGTGTTGGGCTCCCTGCTCAGTGCGGAGCCTGCTTCTCCCTCTCCTGCTCCCGCCCCCTCCTGCTCCTCCCCCCAAAAAAAAAAAAAAAAAATATGAAAAAAAAAAAAAAAAAAAAGAAACTACAAATGTGACTAAGCCTATCATCTGAGCCTTCCTGAAAACTCCTACTGAGTTTTCCACAGGATGGACTTAGTAACCGTGGTAATTTCAAAGATAACCAAAAGGACCAGCCCAGCTACACCGTCTGCTGCAGGTTTCCTGGCTAACCACAGAAATGCGCCACCCCACTCTTCCGGTTCCTGTATCAGAAGCTCATAGGGTACTCTGTACTTCTCCTTCATAGCATTTTACAATTGTAATGACAAAACTCATTATTCATTTTATTAATGTCTGTCTTCCATGTGAAAGTTCCAGAAAGGCAAGGTTCTCACTGTATCATCCTCAGTATCCTTGCCTTTACACAGCAGGTTGAGGCAGGGGGAGGTGTTTATGGAATAAAATAATACTCAGCTACACAGCCACTATATTACTCAAAGTGAAGCCATCTAAGAATACTAGGTATAGACAACAATGTGGAGAAATGAGAATGATCATACACTGGATGTGTAAAATGGGACAACCACTTTGGGGATTTGATATTTTCTGATAAGCATACCATAGGACCTAAAAATATATAGAGAAAAAAATATAGAGAGATTTATGTACACTTGATTATATGTATGGGAATGTTCATAGCAGCATTGGTCATAGCTGCCCCAAACTGGAAATGACCCAATTTCCACCAACAGTGAAATAAACTAGTGAACTATCACATATTCATGCATGGAATACTACATGGCAATGAAAATGAATGAAAGCATCATGTAACAACACAAATGATTCTCAACAAAAAAGCAAAACCAAAACACAGCACACAGAATACATATTGTGTTATTTCATTCATATAGAGACAAAAGACAAGCCAAACTGAATGATGCACTTTAGGGATACAAAAATAAGTTGCAAGTTCTACCAAACATGCAAAGAACAGACAGATTGCTATTAGTTGCAGAGGACAGGAACACGGAGGAGGCAAGAGAAAGGGCAGAAAATCCAGTAAGAAGTTACTGCAATTTAGCCGAGCCTGCCAGTCAAGAGCTGAGGGGGGCCCTGAGCCAGGGTGTGAGCAGTGGGGACTGAGAGAAGTAGACGATGAAAAACAGACAGAACTTGATGACAGAACAGATACAAGAGGTAAGATGAGGATGGTGCCAAGGAAAAGTCCCTTATTAAAAAGAGGGAAGAAAACAAAAAGACTACAAATCTGCAAATTATAATATTTACAATATAGCCATGATCTTGATGTTTAAGAGGGTGTGAAGTTATTCTAAAAATACATTCAATATCAAGAAGAATAAAAAACTGCAATGGATTTAAAACACGTGAAATGTTAAAAGTCATGAATTCATCACAAAACAGTAACACAAAAGGAAAAGGAGATGAAATATTCCACAAGTTCTAGCAATGTTGGGAAAGTGGTAAAAAATTAACTATGGCAAAGATGTATATTGTAGTCTCTAGAGTAACTTCTAAGAGACTTTGAAACTAACAATCCAATAGATGGGAAAAAAAAAAGAAAAAGAAAAAAAATATTTGATACAAAAGAAGGCAAGAAAGAAAAAGGAATATAAAATAGGAGGGTTAAATAGACAGAGTAGGATGATAGAAACATACTGCCATTTTACTGTACCTGTTAACACCACAGGATGCTTCCAGAATGTGGGAAATTCTACAGGACAACCATGATTTCTTCAATAACTAACTTGCAAAAAAAAAAAAAAAAAAAAGGAAGGGAGGGGGAGCGGTGGGTGGTAACTTATAGACTGAGACCCAACTGGCTAAAGGCAGTGTGCGGATGATGTTTAGATCCTTACGTGAATTAACTGCTAAAAAAAAAAAAGTATGACATAATCAGAGAAACCTGAACACTAAGTGAATAATGGTTTAAAAGAATTATTTTTAGGTGTGATAATGGTACGGTACTTTTGTTTAAAAAAAAAGATGTCTCACCTTTTAGAAATATGTAACAAAGTGATGGAGAAACTATAAATGAAATGATAAGTCATCTGAGATTTGCTTAAAAATGACCAGGTTGGCAAGGGTGGGGGAGGAGGCACGAAACAAGAAATGATCAAGATGGGCCGATGTGTTAACAATCATAGTAATACCCATATGGGATTTACTCTACTCTTCTACTTCTGTATTCATTTGGATTTTACTGGAATATAAAATATAAAGGGACAGAAGGAAAAAGGGAGGGAGGAAAGATCTCTAGATAGAAAAGTATGTGTAGAAAATGTTTTGGCAGGATATATTTCAAAATGTTCAAGTGGTTCTCTCTGGGCAAATGTGATCACAATTTTTAGAAAATGTTACAAATTTACCATCTCTGGGTGGGGAGATCACTAGTAATTTTTACTCTTCTTTTGCTTAGCTATGTTTTCTAGTTGTTTCTACAATGAACAAATCAGAATGTTGATTCAAAAACTGTTTAAAAGGACAGGAGAAAGACTGCCAAAAAACAAAGAGCCTCCCACTTAAATTCACATTTCTTAATCATTTCTGGGTCCTAGTTCCTTTGCAGAACCTAATGAGAGGTACTCTCACTCTTCTCCAGAAAATGCACAGACCTACAGAATTTTTCTTACGATGTGAAGAAACTGAGAGACTGCTAATGAGCTCAGAGACTTGCTGTGTTGTTAGTAGTTATAGTAAATGATAATGGCTGACATTTATTGCGTATCTGCTACGTGCCAAGCATGGCTCTGTGTGCTTTCCAACTGTTAACTCATCTCATCCTCCCAAGCAACTCTATGACACAGATGCTCTCATTGTACCCAACTTACAGATGAGGAGAGTGAAGAGAGAGAGGTGGAATAATATGCCCAGGGTCCCATAACTACGGCACGGCAGAACCAGCATACGAGCTCAGCAGCCTGGCTCTAAAGCTGGGCTTTTAACCACCAAATGAAGAGGCCCCTCACAGAGTTAAATCAAATACACCAAGCAAATGTGACATCCTGAGCCATGCTCCAGAGACCGTGTCTTCGAATTCAACTATGGTAAGTGCCTACTGTGTGCCAGAATCATCCAAACACATGAGCCCACCCAGCCCTGGCAACAGCCCTGGAAGGGACTCGCCCCAACACCCAGCGAACTGCAGCAGAATCCAAAGCCAAGCCTGACTTCCAACTTCAAGTTCACCAACCCACAGCTGATTCCTTTAAGTTGGGGAGATGGTCTATTCTAAGTCTCACATGGGGACCTCTGCATGAGCAAAATCTTTTCAAGATAACTAGTGGAGGTCCAGGTTAACAGTGCAATTGGTGGACCCTCAAATATGCCCATGACGCAAAGCAATCCAGTTTTTGAGATTTTCCCTCATCCGTCTGCTTTAGCCAGCTGAGACATCTTGGATGGAGACACGCTTCCAAAAGTTTGCCCCGGGGCTCATATACATCAACAGAATCATCTGCATATATTGCGGACAACTGCTAGGTGCTGCAGACCACAGTGCACTCATGCACAACAGAGCCTGTAAAAACACGCACAAATTACATGAAAGCCTCTCAATGCTTACGGTTTCACAGTTCAAGCATCGAGTCTCATTGGTCAGCGTTCCCTGAAAAATCTCATGGACCCAGGTCAGTTCTGGTTTATTATTCTCTGCAGGTTCATTCATGTTGCCATTTTTTAATTTTCCGTTTTGTTTTTCCTGTTTTTTCTCTTCCTGCAGGATGTCCGCAATAGTGTTTAGCAAATAATTTAAAAACTCGTGAGCATCCTGCTGCATGTAGTTATCAAAGAGATCTGGAAAAGAGAAGGTCATTATTTCAATCTCCGGTTCTTGAAAAGAAAAACAAAATGCTTAATTTTACGTGCACACTTCAATTTTTATATTGAAATGTCAATGGGACAGGTATCACATATATTCATCTCTATTTTGCAACTTTAACGGGTAAATTTTAGAAGAATTTTTGTTCATTATCCTTTTCTCTACCACCCAAGAACTACACTTCCCCTATCTCCCTGAAATCATCACGTATGTAAAACACTACCAAAATTTTTATTTTACAGAAAACCCCAGAAATTATTTCATAAGTTCCGTGACAAATGTCAGTATTTAATATGACGTGACCGCCAATGATCAATTATTCATTTTGCAGTTTATCTAGATGTCATTCTCCTTTTCCCAAAGATCGTATTAGACCATGGACTAGAATGGAAGGAGCTTAAATGAAACACATATGGGAGATGGGGGATACATGTATCTATCTGATGGTGTTCTGAAACCAAATACAAATGATTCCAGAAGCCTACTGCTGTTCCCTGCCATAAGGACAAACAATCAAGAGATGAATGCAGCTGTGAAACTTCATTATTAATCATGTTCGCGACAAGACTCGGGAGTGCTCTGCTTCCTCCTCAGATTATTTTTATTCTGGTACGTATAAACTACAACAACTTTAAAAGACAGCAATCAAATTAAATGAGACTTTATAAAACAAACATCTGATTAACTGTGCAAGTCTGTTGGAGTAAGGCTGAAATCTAGGATAAACACAAGTTGCCATATCAACTATTTCTAGTAGTAGAAATTACCAATGCAAAGCTTCTGGAATAACCTAGTCTCTACTACAACTTTTCCCGAAAAAGAAGATAGAAAAACCAGAAATAAAAAAAAAAAAAAATCAGGTGACAGCAGGTCATTTTTATAATATAAACACATCAATATCCTTCAATTGTCTTAGGCAAAAGTCAGAGGTATTATTTTTAAAACAGCAAGAGCTCTGATTAGACAATATACATTTACTTTAATCACTTATGACAAGATTTTAAGAGTACTATTTTATTCAATTATTGTGCCAACCTATTTATTCCAATCAGCGTTCTGCTTAGAAGACTGCCTTGGGCAATTTCTCTCTCACAATGGTCCTACCCAGTTAAAACTCCTCCCAATGTGGAGCAAATAAAAAGACCATTCCAAAATGGAATGATAAATCTGAATTTATAACCATGTTTTTTATCCAGCCTTAAGTTTACGGGATAGAAAAGGAGAATTACATCTTCTTTAAAAAACAAAAAAGTGATTTTCAAATAGTTGGCCAGACTCTTTTCCCTTTAAAAAAAAAAAAAAAAGAAAGAGGGGAGATTCATTTGGAGGATCCACAGAACGATGAATTCTTATTTTGGACCCTTAAACACATTACTCACCGTTCTCTTTTCTCAGCCGCGAAATGAACTTCTTTGGTGGGATCACGCCAACCTTCTTCTTCTGCGTGGCGATGCTATGGAAGAGGTCTGCCAGGCACGTCAGTAAGTTTTCCTTCTTTTTTTGCTGGGCCTTGTACGCCAGCACATTCTCCCGGAACGGCCGGCAGAAGTACAACGCCTGCAGCACCGAGTTACAGTAGCACGTGTTTCCAAACTGCCAAGGGACAACAGGGATGCTTCAGTTCATGGTCTGGAGAAGTCCAGCCTCCAGGAACCAGCCCAGATTTCCCAGTAGCAGCGTCCTGCTCACCATGCTAGAGACTAGTAAACCCCTCGCAACACCAAGGACTATCTGAGCAACAGGGAAACGAATACAAGTTTACATCAGCCTGGGGTCTCTCTGGCCCATAAAAGTCCCTAAAATGATAAGTACTAAGACTTGATTAAAAAAAAAAAAAATCTGGGGCGCCTGGGTGGCTCAGTCGTTTAGTGTCTGCCTTCGGCTCAGGTCATGATCCCAGGGTCCTGGGATCGAGCCCCGCGTCGGGCTCCCTGCTCGGTGGGAAGCCTGCTTCTCCCACTCCCCCTGCTTGTGTTCCCTCTCTCGCTGTGTCTCTGTCAAATAAATAAATAAAATCTTTTTTTTTTTTTTAAAGATTTTATTTATTTATTTGAGACAGAGAGAATGAGAGAGAGAGAGCACATGAGAGGGGGGAGGGTCAGAGGCAGAAGCAGGCTCCCTGCCGAGCAGGGAGCCCGACGCGGGACTCGATCCAGGGACTCCAGGATCATGACCTGAGCCGAAGGCAGTCGCTTAACCAACTGAGCCACCCAGGCGCCCATAAATAAAATCTTTAAAAAAATAATAAAATAAAATCTAAGGAGACCTTCTGGTGCTTAAAAAAAAAAAAGAGGGACGCCTGGGTGGCTCAGTCAGCTAGGCGTCTGCCTTCAGCTCAGGTCATGATCCTGGGGTCCTGGTATCAAGCCCTGTGTCAGGCTCCCTGCTCAGTGGGGAGTCTGCTTCTCCCTCTCCCTCTGGCTGCCGCTTCCCCTGCTTGTGCTCTCTCTGACAAATAAATAAAATCTTTAAAAAAAGAGAGAGAGAGAGAGAGAGAGAGGAGAAAAATGGACACAATATGGCGACCCAGGAAAGTAGCTGTCTAAATAAGAGAGGCCACGTTGCAACAAATGGAAACTCCAATGACAGAAAATAAAAACCGAAATCAGAAAGAAATCCAGGAACTAGGAACCATTTGCTCAGGTGAAACAGCCTTAACTACACGGGCACTTGTTTTAGTTTTTCCTGTTCAAGATTCTGGTGCCCCTGCGCACTGCTTCAGAACGCATGTTGTCACTTACTCCAGAGCGACAGAGGCAAAGAAGTGCCTCCCTAGGTCATCCCACCAGCTTCTTCCCCTCAAACTCCTAAGTCACCCTCAGTCTGGTTTCTGCCAAGATGGCAAGCGTCCCAACACAACAGCACTCAGTTCCTGGTCTCCTACATAATCACATGAGGACTCACACCATAATATTTTGTTCCTCACAAAAACCATGGCTACTCAGATGATGATTAAAGAGGAAAATGCCATCATGTCATTGGTTTTCGACAGACCGTGACACCAACTCTGTGGAAGAACACCGTTGAGACTATCACTATCCCTTTAGAATTTTCCACACACAGGAAAACGAAAAGGAAACAATTTAAAGAAATCACAAGATTAATAACACAGATTTCAAAACGCTGTGTAAGATTAAAATAGAATATGAACATCTTCTCAAAACTGGTTGTTGGCTTGTGTGTCATTTTCCCAAGAGTGAGACAGATGCTCTGCCATACTTAATGGGACATTTCTACGTATGCTAAGATAGAACATTTCCTATTTTTACATGTTTTAATCTACTTTGACACAATTATGTAATAGGAGACAAATCTCTTTTTAAAGAGAAGCTGGAACTTTCATGAATTACCATTCGAAGTGAACATAAATGAAGCTATTAATAAATTTAATCTCACAACGCTTCCACAAACTAGGAAACGGCTTTAATTCTTTTTTTCCCCATTTGTGTTTTCTGCTAAGGCAGAATTTCTCACAACTTGAATAACTATCTTCATAGGGCTAAGCAGAGGCCTGTGCATAATGGCTAAAAAAGCTATTAAAATTAGAAGTCAGTATTTTGCCAACACAATGCCCTATATTCTAGAGCTTCAGACTTCCTCCTTACATCCTTTTCCCTTTGACTCAGTGCCTCCACCTTTACCTAGATACCCTTTAGGAATGCTTGGCCCCGATTCAGGGGATGACTCCTGGGAAAGAAAAGGAACTAACATTCACTGAGTGTACACAATGTGCCTCAGCCTCGTGTCAGGATCTTCAATAGGAGCTCTCACTGATCCTTCACTATAACCCAGGAGATAGATGTATGGTCTCCATTTTACAGATGGGGACATGGAGGCTCAGAGAGGCCAAGTGACTTGTTCGAGATTACACAGCTAGTAAACAGCTGGGCACAACTCGGACTTAAGTCTGTATTCCTTCAAAGCCAACGTTCTTTCCATCAGCCACAAGCAGCATTCACTCGCTGAGTTATGTCTAGCTTCCCCAGTGGCAATTACTACCTGTTACACTTGGGTGCGGACAGATTCTGCTCAGAGCAGCTGTTCCAGAAAACCGGGTACTTACGAGTTAACACCTGATGTGTGGCAAACCTCCAGGCCAGAGGAAAGGATCGGGCAAGGAAGAACGCTCACAAGGGGTGCGGGTAACACTGCCTTACTACCGACTCATAATCAGCTTACCAAGGAAGCAGAGCCTGCTAAGTGTGGCCACACACAAGGGAGCCAGTGCTGGGCACTGATAAGAGGAGGCCAAGGAAGTCTGAGATCCACTGGTCCCGGCTTCCCCCCAACAACCAGCCCCTGTTTTAAGTGCCACTGTCAGGTTATATTGTTGAACAGTTACTGCCGATGAGTTGGTAACACTTTTACAATTCTGGTTGTACTGATGCATATTGAAACAAAGACTGCCTAAGGAGCTCGTCCACATGACACAAGCAGATTTGGCCATAAAGTCTAATAAAATGGTGCCAAAAGTTATGTGTACAAAGGAAATCTCGTAAGCAGAGATGGGGAAGTGAGAATCCGACCCAACAATGCAGTAATGAAACCTTTTTTTCCGGGACAACTGACATTTTCAAAAACCGGACTAATCTTCTCCCTCCCCAACATTTACCATTCCTAGGAACTAAGGCACATGAACAATTATTTAAAAATTGGTCATAAGGAAAACTGCCATGGAGTTGCTTCAGTACTCTAAAACATTTGATAAAAATAATACATTTTTGAATACTTACGTTGACCAATCCAAAGTAGTGTTCATTGATTGGAAACTGCTCTGGACCAATGTCTTTTTCCAGAGCAGAGGCATTGGTGCCCTAAAAGAGAAAAATAAAAGTTCTGCTGTAGGTAAAATGGACAACAGACTCTTAAGACAGTCCACTATTGATAACCCTGGTCCTCATGGTGGTTGGTGATGTTCATGCTAGGAAAAAAGGTGTCAGAAGTAAATCAGTAAATGAATTAATAATGTCAGCCTTATTCTTCTCCTCATCCAACTTAATCATCCCTTCAAACCTGTTCTACTTGGCTTTGATTATCTTCTACTAGGAAAGTTGGTTTGAGATGGGCAAATAAGCAAACTGTCATTAAGAACCTGTGAATAAAACATGTTTAAGCTCAGCAGTTTTTATAATGCTTAGTGGTATAAAGATTCATATCACCACTCTTGAAGTCAATTTCTTCATTCCGATGAAGATTTATTGTGCACCCACTATGTGCCAGGCACTGTTCTAGGCACTGACAATATAACAGTGAACAAAACAGACAAGGAAGCCCACTCTCATGGAGCTTGTATTTTAGTGGATGAAGACAGCTGGAAAGAAAAAGCAAATACACCAGACAGTATACTGGAAAGCGGTAAGTGCAGTGATGAAAAATAAAGGAGGAAATGAGGGTATGGACCTCAGGGAGGAGGGGTGAGGAGAGGCATGGGGGTGGGGTGGCAGGTAGACAGCTGAAGCTTTAAATGGGGTGGTCAGGGAAAAGCCTTACCTGGGAAAGTGAAATGTCCAGGGAATACGGTGAATAAGGGAGCAATACACTTTAAAACCCAATACTTCCCAAATACATCCAATTGGTAAGTCATGTGAAGCCAAGTTTAACGCTCCAACTAGATGGTGGGAAGTTACTGGGTAGTCCTACTGTGTGCCAGGGATTGTGCTATTTATTCTCACAACAATCCTACAGGTAACATAAGGTTTACGACAGTTAAAAATCTGCCCAAGGACCACGGTCAGTAAGTGGTCAGTAAGTGGCAGAGCTAGGCCTTGAACCCAGGAGTCACAGTTGGGAGCCCATGATCTTTTTTTTTTTTTTTTTTTTAAGATTTTATTTATTTGAGAGAGAGAATGAGATAGAGAGAGAGAGCATGAGAGGGGGGAGGGTCAGAGAGAGAAGCAGACTCCCTGCTGAGCAGGGAGCCCGATGTGGGACTCGATCCCAGGACTCCAGGATCATGACCTGAGCCGAAGGCAGTCGCTTAACCAACTGAGCCACCCAGGCGCCCGGGAGCCCGTGATCTTAACAAATGCTAGGCACAGCAACCATACCGAACAAACTGCTAAGGGCCAAGTGGCCACAGCAATACCACACCGATCACCACTGCTCCCCAAAGGCCTAGATGAGTCTGCTGGGATGAGGAAAAGTGACCAAAGTTCAGTCCAACAAGGTAAGTAGTTTGCGGGGGGGGGGGGGGGGATCAGGCTCCACATCTTCCCGTGGCTCTACCATCATTCTACAGCCTTCTCACGTCCTCAGGCTATCACAGAAGGCTCAGTTCACAGAATCTCAAAGATGGGGGGATATGCATTATAGAAAGAAAAAGACACTGTTATGTTTTATAAAAAATAAATCTGTTGCTGCTACTTATTCTTGATTCATATAATTAGCATCTCCTCTCACGGGAAGAAATGGCCAAAAGGTGGGCCGAGAATCAGTCAAAATGGTCACTTGTCAACATGAAAATGTTAAATACAAAATAACCCAATTTCAAGCAAACAGAACTGCAGCAGAAATGGCAATTCCATCCCCTTGTCATAATATCCTGTTTTCCTGTGTCTTCTAGGTCCATTATACGGCCCACCAAGCTGAATTCCTTTTCCTGTCACGTGAGACTTTGAGTTCAGTGGTCATCTGTGCGTTCAACAGTTTCACTTTTCGTGTGTGTGTATTTCATCACCTTTCACAATAATGCAACCCCATATACAACGCTGAATCTTTTAAATAATACCATATTATAGCAGGATTTTATGGTATAGACAAAATCACTAAAAACTTTCAAAAAAGGTACATCTTAATCATAAATCAATATAAATAATGCATATTAAATATACCCACAGGCGTATCTGAAGCAACATTAGAATACATGGCTTCGAGCCCAGGAGGAACGTCAGATATAAAAGTACAGCACATGGAGACAGAGCTCATTAAATCTCTCTTTATGAGGTAGCCACATATTCAAGTTAATCCATGATTTTTGCTATTCAGGAATTCTTGGATCGAGTCAGCTTTGTTCTACCTATCTTACTACTTTCCCACTGGAGGGGGAGTTGGGGAAGTGATCACTCATACAGAGGGCAATGTTTAAGAGAAATAACTGGTCAAAACACCTGCCCTTCTGAGGCCCACGCCTCATAGCGCTTGCAAGGCCCTTCCTGTCTCCTCTGCTTGGCTGACCTCCACTCATGGAAGACCCACCTTTATCTGCCATCTCCTGCCATCATCTGAGGTGGTCTCCATCCCTATGTGGAGGAGCATTCCCACAGCCTGCTCTCTCAGTAACTGGATGTCCTATTCTCCAGCTGTCTTTTAGTCCACGCCACTCTGGTGCCTCACTCCCAAAGATGTACTCTGGATCTGCTCGCTGCCCTAAAGTCGATCCCGGCTCAGCTCTGCCTGCTGGCTTCCTGAAGCATCCCAGCACCACGGCTCCATTTACTCCCCAGAGCCTCTCACTCCTCTTCTTTCTTATTCAGCTTAGAGTCTAGGGATCATGATTTGCACTGCTCTTACAAACAACCCTAACCTTGTCCTTTGGGCACACCACCTAGCAAAAAATAAACCCAATAGGAACCAACCTGTCCACCTTCTCTGAACACATACATCCACACAGATGTGCAATGCTAGTGGAAGTCACACAGCCAAGCTGACTGGATTCACCCAAATTCACCAAAGTGGACCCGAACGTGTCCTGCTTCCAACAATGTCTCTTCAGGGCACTCATTCTCCACGCCATGACGACTATTTCCAACTTTCCCAGAGATCATCAAAACTTCCACACCCCCTAGATCTCCTTTGTGATTCAATGGGGAAAAATTTTTTTTAATTGAACTAAATTAAACCAGTAGAGAGGAACGCCCTTAATTTCACTCCCAAACCTCCCAACCTATGTCCCTCTGTTAATGAAGGAGATCTCTCTCTTGTCCAAGCCAATGTCTCCTCTACGGTTAGATCCTTCTCATCAGAATTGAACATGCCTGTCCTGAAGGCTCGTGGCAGCTGTTGACATCTCGTCATTTCGGCCCAGTGCTCTGAATGTCAAAGTGAAGAATTTAGCATGCCTCGGTGCCTCTCCCACTAAAAATACAAGCGTGCACACTCTCCCACATCTCTCCCCCGGTGACCTCCCCCCGTGTTCTCGTCCCATCATAGCTCAACTTCTTTAAAGAACTCTCTATTCTGAAACAACTATAGATGAGTCAGATAACTTCTAAGATTTGTTTTAAATAATCCAGTGGTAAGGGGCACCTGAATGGCTCAGCCGGTTAAGTGTCTGCCTTCAGCTCAGGTCATGATCCCTGGGTCCTGGGATCGAGCCCTGCTCAATGGGGAGCCTCCTTCTCTCTCTCCCTCTGCCTCTCCACCCTGCTTGTGCTCTCTCTCGTGTGCACACACGCTGTCTCTCTCTCTCTCTCTCAAATAAATAAATAAAATCTTAAAAAAAAATAACCCAGTGGTGAGGTGGGGAGAAATGGGGACACAGTGCGTTGTTGAAGCTGAGTGCTGGGTATATGGCGCTCCTTATACCATTCTGTTTATACTTTAACACGTATGTGTATAGGCAGAGTAATGGTCTTCCAAAGATGTCCACGTCCTCATCCCCAGAACTTGTGATTACATTACCTTACACGGCAAAGGGAAATTCAGGTTGTAGATGGGATTAATTTGCCAATCAGCTGACATTAAAATAGGGGGACTGTTCTGGATTCTCTTGGTGGACCCAATGTTATCACAAGCATCCTTGAAAGTGGGAAACAGAAGCAGAATGATAGATCAGAGTGATGCCATGTGTGAAGGACTTAACCAGCCTTTGCTAATTTTGAAGATGAAGGAAGGGGGCCAGGAGCCAAGGAACACAGGCAACCTCTAGAAACTGAAAAAGGCAAGACACAGTCTCTGCTAGAGCCTCCAGGAAGAACACAGCCCTGTACTGCCTTCATGTTAGCTCAGGGAGGCCCATTTCAGATCTCTGACCTCCAGAACCGTAAAATGAGAAATCTGGATTGTTTAAGGCACTGAGTTAATGGTAATTTGTTATAGCAGCAATAGGAAACTAACACAATTTGTTAGAGATTGTCCATAATACTCTCTTAAGACTTGGCTCTTTCCTCACCTCCACATCCCTCGTCTGGATTCTACCCCCGCTTCATCCCTGATGCGCGCCAAACACCGCCAACTCCAGGGCGCACATTGAGCTGCTGGCCTCTCCAGGCACTGAGGCCCTCATCCCTCTTCTCTGTGCCCCTCTAGGGTGCAGGCGATAACCACTCATGGGGCCTCAAGCAGCAGCTACCATTTCCAACTGCATCTTCATCCCAGAAAACTTACTTCTGAGCTCATTCAGACTGGATGAGTATTGACATTTCCAATGGCTTGTCTCACAGGCCCTCAAAATCAGTCTACTCCAAACCAGAGCATTCCCTTCTCCTTCCCCCCCAAATCCAACCCTTTCCTGGTGTTTCCCCCACAGAGTAAATGACAATGCGGCCTCCTTCCTGGCCAACACTAGATCTAGCCTGGGGTCTTGCCCGATCCACCCACCACTATGTCTTTGGGTTCACTCTCCTTCAATCTCTCAGGGCCATTCACTTCTCTTTAATCTCCTGTCATCACCAGCAAGGCCAGGCCATTGGCATCTCTCACCTGAATTATGACAGCGTCCTAAGCGGTCTCCAACACCCATGTGCCCACCTCTAACCCCATGTCAACATGTCAACACAAGTCAGCTGTCAACGCGGCAGCACAAGTATTCTTTGTAAATACAAATCTACTCTAAAACCACCAGCGGCTCCCCCTGCTGTCTCCACAGTCACCTCTTGCCACCCACTACTTGGCCTGTCACAACGGCCTTCGTTCTGTTCCTCACACATCTCAGCACACCTCAAATTCCATCCCACCCACCACCTGAAGGCTCTTCCCCAGTTTCTTCACCTGGCTGTACCCCATCATCCTTCTCAGGGAATTCCTCACTGACCACCCCCAGGCTCCGGGAGTGTCTGGCGCAGAAAGAATATTGGCCCCTCAGAGATGTCCGCACCCTAATCCCTGGAGCCTGTGAATCTGTGACCTTACATGGCAAACAGGACTGTGCAGGTGTGATTAATTTAAGGGTCTGGAGATGAGGAGATGACCCTGGATTATCTGGGTGGGCCCGGTGTAACCACAAGGGTCCACAGAGGAAGGAGGCAAGAGGCAAGAGTGGGTGAGGAGACGAGCCAAGAGAAGCAGAGTTCCGAGGGGGGATGTGAAGATGGAGGAAGGGCTGTGGGCTGTGGAACATAGGCAGCCTCAGAAACTGGAAAAGGCAAAGGAATGCATTCCCCCCCCCCCCCCCCGCCCCTCCGGAAGTTATGCAGCCTAGCTGATGCCTTGATTTTAGGACTTCTGACCTCTGGAGCTCTAAAAGAATAAATGTGTCAGGGCGCCTGGGTGGCTCAGTTGGTTAAACGACTGCCTTTGGCTCAGGTCATGATCCTGGAGTCCCAGGATCGAGTCCCACATCGGGCTCCCTGCTCAGCGGGGGGTCTGCTTCTCCCTCTGACCCTCCCCTCTCTCATGCTCTCTCTCTCTCATTCTCTCTCTCAAATAAATAAATAAAATCTTTAAAAAAAAGAGGAATAAATGTGTCATTGGAAGCTACTAAGAGCGTGGTAAATTTTTACAGGAGCAATAGGAAACTTCAACCACATAAGCCCCGCCTCCCACCCAGGGCACCCATACAGCATCCATACCCAGCTGCAAGGGAGCCTGGCAAGTGTGGTCTTCACCTAAGCAGCTATGACTAGCATTAGAAATGGAAAATGGAGGGGCGCCTGGGGCGGTGGGGGGGCTCAGTCATTAAGCGTCTGCCTTCGGCTCAGTTCATGATCTCGGGGTCCTGGGATCCAGCCCCGCGTCGGGCTCCCTGCTCGGCGGGGAGTCTGCTTCTCCCTCTCCCTCTGCTGCTCCCCCTGCTGTTCTCTCTCTCTGTCAAATAAAGAAAGAAAATCTAAAAAAAAAAATAGAAACGGAAAATGGATACTGAGGGAACAACCAGCGGTCAATGTCTCAGAGGGTCCTCACGGCAAGGTTTGTAACAGAAACAAGTTAAAAGCAACTTGAACTGGTTAAAAAGTTATAGTAACCCGTATGATGGAATACCATGCAGCTATTTGAAAAAGTAAAGTTGCGGGGCACCTGGGTGGCTCAGTCGGTTAAGCATCCAACTCTTGGTTTCAGCTCAGGTCATGATCTCGAGGTTGTGGGATCAAGCCCCACATCGGGCTCTGCCCTGAGTTCACAATCTGCTTCAGATTCTCTCTCTCCCTCCCTCACGTGTGTGCACGCGCTCTCTCTCTCAAATAAATAAATCTTAAAAAAAAAAAAACAGTAAAGCTGCCACATAAGTACTGCTATGAAAATCTGTCCAAGATACAGTAATAAGTTAAAACATGCGAGAGAGTGTCACTATGCAGGCCAATACTGGAAATGTCATTCATTTAATCACCAGACACTGAGCCCTGCTCTGCGCCCAGCGCTTGTACCTGAGGCCCACACGTGGACACAGCAGACCTGGCCTGCCTGCGTTCACCGCCTCCATGCTAGTGGAAGCCCCTTCCAGAGTACTGGAAAATTATTAACATTAGCACTATCACCAGGGTCTAGGAGCGGGGCTGGGAGATGAAGAGGTCACCAAGGGGCTTTTCATGTTCTCTTCCCAACTATTTACATGTTTTACTCTGAGCATATATTATTTTTGTCATACAAAAAGTTTAATAAAAATTAGCAAACTAATATTCTGCAGACCAGCTATCTAAAGCCCTCAGCACATAATTCAGACTGTATTTGGCCATTTTCTTCCTCCCAGTAGGAATTTGCCTTTGGTTTTGGTCACTCCCCTCTCTTGTCCTTGGTTTCCTGGCCGAGAGGGGAGGGTAGCTGGTCTCCAGCCAACCTACTGCTCAGAGGGTGCAGGGAGAATCAAGCAAAACCGGGAATGTCATCAGCACTATGTAAATTGCATGGTACCAACCACCAACCCAGGAGCCCACACTCCTGCTCACACCTCACACAGAAGCACAAAAGGCAAAGTGGGAGGCCAGATGCTGAACAAAAAAACTGATTTGTGGTGGTAAATCACAGGGTCTGGAGGTATGGAAACACAAAGATCTTATTTCCATCAGTAAAAAATTTGGTAACCTTTGAAAAACAATGTGCCACACTTTATTAAAAATAGAATCTGGGCTGGGACAAGTTCCAACAAGAAGACTGTAATGTTAGCTCTTCAAAGCCCTTCTGAGAGCAATTCTGTGACTGCCGAGGGGGCTACAAAAATCACCAAATAAACAACAACAACCGGGAAGGATGAATCATAAATGCCTCAGATGGAGAGAGAAAGGCATTTCTTTTTAAAGCGATTTTAAAAGCAGTTTATAAGGAAAGCATATTAGAATTTCTTCCATGGACGGGTAAAAAGGACACAGAATCTTGCTCCAGAGGATGATATAATCAGAACACCGGCACTGCAAGGTCTATAAAAGCCGATGAGAATATTGCCATAATATGGGAGTGCCTGAACAAAAAAACGCAGAGACCAGGAAGCACCCTGGAGATCAGCTAGACCCACTTCACAGACAAAAAAAGCCAAGGCCAAGAGAAGTAAGCCTCCTTGCCCAAGATAACCTCAGGACAGCCCATTTTTTCGCATCCTAGGATAGGCAGGCTCTCTTTCGAGTTTGTACAAAGAAAGGACACACACAAAAAAGGCCAAAAACGACATGGAAGGATTCCTAAGTACACAGAGGAAGTGTCATTAATTATATTAAAATATATAATCATTCTACTTATCAAGTTAAGTTTACAAAGTACAAATGTATATAAAGAACTAGTTTTCACAAGGACTAGTATTCCCTGACTTCTGATGATTAAGGGTCATTTCTACAGCCTTACAGAGAGAGTGAAACAAAAATGAGGTGATGCAGCCCAAGATCTCAGGATGAGTCAGGAGCATTTGCCAGAATTCAAGGATGGTTAAGGAAGAGTTGCGGCCACTGGTCCCCCAGCGGTAATTAGTAATGATAACGATAAACAACACAAATCATCCTTACTATGTCCAGTCACTGCCGCAAGGACATGATGTGTATTTTACTCCTTTAATCCTCATCTCACAATTTAACTCTATGAGGTGAATGCCATTATTGTCCCCATTTTAAAGATAAGATGACTGGGACCGCAAGATGGTAAGTAACTTTATCCAAGTTCACACAGCCAAGTGGTGGAACTGGGTTTGAACTCACACCACTATGCTCCCGACCACTATACCATACTGACTCTCCAGGAGGCAGAGTTCCCTGGGAAACCCAGAATGGCAGAAATTGAAAACCTGAAGAGGTCACAAAGCTGTACAGGAAAATCCCTAACTCCAAAGCACCCCTTGAAATAGCCACAGTGAACAGCACACCAGTCCTTTTCTGTAAAATCTCTACAGGACACTGCTACCTGTTTAAAGGAAATGTAAAAATTGAGGTTGGAAGTCAGGAAAAACTCAGGATGTAGTCAATAGGAAAATGGATTTTTCCCCCCAGATGGTTTTAAGCTCTGCGAACCTTTAGCCAAGTAGGAAAAGAAAATAATATTAAGTTTTAACGAGGCAAAAAGAGAAAACAGCATCAAAAATAGAAACGAGGGCATCTGGGTGGCTCAGTCGGTTAAGCATCTGCCTTCGGCTCAGGTCATGATCCCAGGGTCCTGGGATCAAGCCCCGCGTCGGCTCCCTGCTCAGGGGGGAGCCTGCTTCTCCCTCTGCCTCTCTCCCCTGCTCTTACTTACACAAATTTGCTAATTGAATAAATTTGGCAAATGGGGGGAAGGGTAAGTGGTATGTGCCACTCATTCAGAGACTTCATGTCTATATATTCACTTCATCTCGTCCACTAGCCCAAGCCAGATGACACTCATTATCCCCGTGCTACTCAGGAAGAAATGGAGGGAACCTGCTCACATTCGCTCAGCCTATAAAGGCAGGGACAGGACTCAAATGTAGGCCATTCGGATTCACAGCCCAGACTCCTGATCACCAGTCAGGGGAGATGATCTTTTTGTTCATATTTTTAGTAATTCCTGAGCTGCAGATCCAGGGACTAGGCAGAGAGCCAGAGCTGCTTCTGAGAGTGTGCTCTCTGGCTCCCGGTCACACAACACCTCATCACCTACGCACTGGGTATGCGATACCCCAAGGTGGCTACGGATGCCCGTCCTGCTCAGACAGCAGACAGGTCACCCAGTCCCAGTGAGCAACACTAAACAAAACTCTCCCTCCAGAAAAAATCACTCCCGGAGACTCACCAGCCCCATTTCATAGCTAAGGGAAATGAGGTTAAAGGGGGTTAAGGAACTTGCCAAGGTCAGGTGTTCATACAAAGTAGAGGTCTGTTGTGAACCCATGATCTAAATACCATCACACTGCAACCCCAACTCCTGGTGTAAGAGCGCTCATCCACCTCCCGGGCCTCTCCAGGCTTTCCCCGGGGGCTGTCATCCACAAGAAGGCAGTTAAAGTACATT
This sequence comes from Neomonachus schauinslandi, assembly GCF_002201575.2. Lineage (NCBI taxonomy): Eukaryota > Metazoa > Chordata > Mammalia > Carnivora > Phocidae > Neomonachus > Neomonachus schauinslandi. Next base: position 162,401,911 of record NC_058404.1, on the reverse strand, counting down.
TCCATTCTGCACCACGGTAGCATGTCATTTCCATGCCTTATAGGATACTGAGTAGGGAGAACTAAACGAAAAAAAAAATCTCAACATGACTTCATTTAATGATCATAACAGAAACAAAAACGTCTGCTACTGAAGAAAGATGACCCTGGGATACATAATGGTCCCAAGTCATCACAGGAAGGGACATTAAAAAGCAGCTAGAGACGGGTTTGTAAAACAGCTCTCCACATGCCTAGCAACAGCGTAACAAAGTCCTCATGCAAAGAGAAAATTTCAACTCAAACGCAGAACAAAAGATCCTGGTCTGTGTCCATCTTCTGGCTGAAGGGGGAGAAAAAGGCAATTTCACCCACAGTCACTGAACTCTGCGCTAGAAGCAAAAACTCCTTCCCAATCCAACGTTCTGCAAAGCCACCAAGAATACCGCCTTGTTTATGAGGTCTCTTAAGCTCCCACTTTACCCAGGAAACCCCTCCCATCAAATCGCTTCCCAGAAAAGCAGCATGGTGTGGCACGGGATCCTGGCAAAGCCCCGGGTCAAGGAGGACAACTCTGCAAATTGGACTAATAGGGATTTTCAGCATTCTCCACCCACCCAACCCCCTCTAGTAATTCAAGCTCGAGGTCTTCATCAATGAAACACCAGGACAACAGCATCCCACCTCACAGCATGGGAGAACGGAAGGTTAGTGTAGCCCAATGGGTCTGCGTAGCACCCCTGCCCTCTGGATCAGTCCTGCATGATCAGACATATTTCACCCTATGGAATGAAAGCATCCAGTACTGACTGTGAAATAGAAAATATAAAATTCTGCGCTCTCTTCTCTCATCCCCAAATAGGGTGGCAACGGGAGGGAGACAAGAGATGAGTAAGAAGTTCTTTACAGCAATATTACTTAAGGTATTAATACTGCCATGAGCTAAGTTCAGAAACTAAGAACAGGTAAGATGAATGGATAGAGTAATTTTGTATCTGTCAAGTTTAATCATAAAAATAGGGGTTTGTGTGCTTATGTATCTTTGGAGTTTTTAACTCCAGTTTGCTAATAATTCTTTTTTATTGTCTTTTACAAAAATACCAGTCTGTGACGGATTGAAAAGTAAAACTGGTCCTTCCCTACAGACTTGGAAAATAATTGCCAACAACAAAACAGTTAAATGAAATTGAGCTTGTTTTCCTGAACGTGTGAATAGCTCAAGCTCACTTCTAACAAGAGAAATGCAAACTAAAAATATACTAGGACACCATTTTCCCCCTGACTGGCAAAGACCACAAGGTTTCTGGAGAGCACACTGCTTTGGCAAGGCTGTGGGTAACAAGAGTCGCACATATTGCTGGTGGAGGGCAATTTGGCAAAATCCATCAAAGTTACAAATGCAAATCCATTTCTAAGAAGTGAGCCGAGAGCGGGCGCCTGGGTGGCTCAGTCCTTAAGCGTCTGCCTTCGGCTCAGGTCATGATCCCAGGGTCCTGGGATCAAGCCCCGCATCGGGCTCCCTGCTCAGCGGGAAGCCTGCTTCTCCCTCTCCCACTCCCCCTGCTTGTGTTCCTTCTCTCACGGTCTCTCTGTTGAAAAATAAATAAAATCTTTAAAAAAAAACAAAAACAAAAAAAAGGGGCGCCTGGGTGGCTCAGTTGGTTGAGCGACTGCCTTCAGCTCAGGTCATGATCCTGGAGTCCCTGGATCGAGTCCCGCATCGGGCTCCCTGCTCGGCGAGGAGCCTGCTTCTCCCTCTAACCCTACCCCCTCTCATGTACTCTCTCTCTCATTCTCGCTCTCTCAAATAAATAAATAAATCTTTAAAAAGAGAAAAAAAAAACAACAAGTGAGCCGAGAGCTATATTCCCACACACGCAAAATGATATATGGACATATAGACATATGTTCCCTATAGCCTTGTTTGTAAAAACCAAAGACTGGAAAACTACCTTTATGCCCATTGGGGGGGCCTGGTTAAGTGAATGCAGTACATTCAAGCAACTGAATACTCTGCAAGCCATTAAAAAAAAATGAGGATGCTCTTCACAGACTAGCACCCGCCCACCTCCCAGGCACAAAAAGCAAGGGGCAGATCAGGATAGATCAGCATATGCTAAAAGTACTACCTGTGTTTTTAAAAACTATGAGAGAAATAAACATCTGTTTGTACACGCATAAGATACCTCTGAATGGAAGCAGAAGAAACTGTGAATAGTAACCATGCCAGAGACAAGAATCGGATGGTGCATATATTGTCAATATTTTATCTTTTTGTACAACTGGAAATTCCTACCACGTGAACTCATATTATCTTTTTTTAAAACTTTAATTTTTTTTAAACAAACTGAGCTTAGGGCCGCCTGGGTGGCTCCGTTGGTTAAGCATCTGCCTTTGGCTCAGGTCATGACCCCAGGGTCCTAGGATCGAGCCCTGCATGGGGCTCCCTGCTCAGAGCCTGCTGAGTGGGGAGTCTGCTTCTCCCTCCGCCCCTTCCTCCACCTGTGTAGGCGCGTGTGCATGCTCACGCTCTCTCTCTCTCTCAAATAAGTAAATAAAATCTTAAAAAAAAAAAAAAAGGAAAGAAAGAAACTGAACTTGGCTACTTCACATATATCTCAGCTAGGAACACCAAACTGTGTACGCCAGGTAATACAAGAGTTTGTTAGATGCCTATTAGATGGTGAAAAGTCTTTGACTACATGATGTGCCCTCATTATCAGGAAAGGGAAAAACACTGTATCCTGCTGATGATTACAAAAGTTTTGCCACACACACCATCAGCACTCTGTCTACCATCAACATTTCAGTCGGAAATCACAGCTTCTTCCTCCTTTTGTCCCCTCTGGGCTTGCCCCACCCTAGTCTTGTCTCTGATTGGAAGCTGGGCTAGATTGCAATGTGGCGCTCCTCTCTCACCTCTGCTCACCAGCAGGAATCCTCCTTCACATCTCAGACCCAGGGCGGCCTAAATCACCTGCCCGATGTCCGGAAAGTGACAAAGTGGCAGGGTCATCATTGGAACCCGAGACCTTGGATACCAGGGCACTTTCCACTACATCGTTTGGACTCCAGGGCTAGTGGAAAAACCAGGGGCACTAGAAGAAAATAGTAGTAAAAGGGTCAGGCCCTGGGCTAAGCACCAGACATTAATGATTCCATTTCAGCCCCACAATGCCCCAGGGAGGGAGGTTCTCTTGTCATCCCCATGTTATGGGTGACAAGCAGAGTCTCTGAGAGTGGGAACAATGGCAACTCTCACACCCAACCAACAGCAGTATGGAACGTCCAACCAGATCTCCTCCACAGGCTAACCTGCCTCCCAAGGAAGCTGACCAACCTGCAATCTACAAACCAGTTTAACGGTGTTCCTCCAGGGGCGGCTGGCAGGCTCAGTTGGTAGAGCACGCGACACTTGATCTTGGCGTCATGAGTTTGAGACCCACGGTGCACACAGAGATTACTTAAAAAAAAAAAAAAGTGTTCCTCTAAAATAGCCCGTTATTTGAACCACCATAAAGAACCTCTTATCTGAGCCAGTGCCTCCCGCAAGCTATAACCATGAATCCCAGAGGGAGGTGAGATCATCTTACGTGGCACAAGTATGAACACTTTTAACTCCAGCAATTATGTGGGTTTTTTTGTGGAGGTATAATTGACACACAGCATTATATTAGTTTCAGGTGTACAACACGATGATTTGATATTTGCATCTGTAGCAATTACGTTTTTGATACACATGAGAAAAGCATACAACTAGCTCATCAAACCCATTACTTCACAGATGTCTTAGCACAAAATGAGAGCAAATTAAAAGCAGTTGAACAGATCTAAGGAAAATGACTACTACATTCAAGTGGTTCAAAGATGCAGGAATAGAAGACAAGAGTGAAGGTTGGGAATAAAAGAGACTGCAGCATACAATACACACGAGTTCTGAATGTCACTTTTTTGTTTTTATTTGCCCTCCTCTCTGTATACCATGCTGCCTCTCGCAGGTGGATAGGGCAGTACCCCAATAGATAAAGCACCCTGAAATGCTGCATTTAAGTGGCAGTGTCCTTTGGTGGCTTAACCTGGGGTTGACCACAGGCCTGGTCTGTCCTGAATAAATCGGATTATGCCTACGGGAGATCAGTAATACCCAATAACTATTTGGAGCACATCCCCCCACACTTTAAGAAGAGTCTGACTTGAGAAATAAATCAGAGAGCCTCCCTACTGTCCTATCATCTAATACAGTGCGGAGCTGAGTGGGAGAGAGCTGTGGGCCTCTCTCTAGACCAATTCCTCCCCCTACCACAAACCAGTGAGAGGAGAACCCCCCTTTCCAGCACCTGCAGTCGGAACCACACCACAGGTATATTTTGCCTCCGCTCTTGCCCAACCTCCCCCACCCCATCCCACTCCTCCCAAAATGCCCACTAAATGTAGACAGCAGATCAAAATGAAAGCAGAATTCCAACAAACCAGTGATTCTCAGGTGTCAGTGTGCTGCCCTTCATGGTGTTCGGTGAATCTGTAAACTACCTGAACTTATTAGTAGCTTTCCCTAAATCTGTTCAATTTCTTTTAACAATAGCTTTGTGCTTTGAGCAAGCTGAAGGAAACCATTAATTCCCTAAAAGAATGAGAATTACAAAACGTAATGTGTGTGAGCATCACAGTTCACAAAATGCTTCCATAGGCAGCACGATCTCCTTAGATTCTTCCCAAAAATGCTGTGAGAAAGGTATTTTATCATCTGCCTCTTTGTGTTACAGAGATGAGGAAACAGGCTTCGCGATCTACCAAGCAGGATTCCAAATCCCAAACTCTGTCCGCTTTAAAGCTGTAGGGAAGAAAGAAATCGGTTTCTTTTCTTCCCCCCCCTAGGGACTTGCTGTTCTAAGTGTGCTCCCCAAGCCCAGAGAATCTGGCCATGCTAGAAATGCAAAATCTTGGCCTCGCTCCAGACCTACTGAAGCAGACTCTGCATTTTAACAAGATCCCCAGGTAATTCCTGTGGACAACGAAACCCGAGGAGCACTGCCTTCCTGCACGGCAATTCTTCCATTTTCTAGCAAGCTACAGCTCTTCACTCAGTTCTCCAATAATCATTTGTTGAGTACCTCGCACAGATGTGCCAGGCCCTGTGCTGATTGCTGAGAAATCAGCAGCAAAGAAGTTAAACAGCTCTTGTCCTTGCGGAGCTGCCCATCTAACACAGTGGTTTCTCAGCTTCTTCAGATGCTTATCAAAATCAGCTGCGGCACTTAAAAAAATCACAGGTGCCTAAAACCCACCCCAGACCTACCTACAGCCTGTCCACCATGGGATGAGGGCCACAGAAGCTGCACATCAAAAAAGCTCTGTCTCATGCAACCATGTTGGGGAGCCATGTGGCCAACACCCAGGAAAGCTGCAGACAGGCACATCCTCCGAGCAGCTCTTCCATTTCAAGGCCTACATCCTGGAGAAATGAAGGCACGTGTGCAAAGAAGACAAGAGCCAGAACATTCACTACAGCACCGTTTCCAGAGAGACACACTCACTGCCTTTCGAAAAGAACTTCAAAAAGCAACTGGGTAAACAGGAAAACTCCCTAAGCCCAGCCTTGCTGTTGCTCTCAACAGAAGAGGCCCCAACCCCATGTTCAGACCCGATGTTCACCGAAGCCAATTTCAATTCCACAAAGCATGAACAATGTAACTTGAACAGAGAGGCGTGGCCCGCACAATAAGGTATCCCAAATTTACTCTCAAAGCTTAATGAATGTATCTTCTCACTTCTAGTCTGTCATCTTTTTCTCTGCACCTTCTCACCTTCTTGTTATCGTTCCCTCAACCTCTAGCTCCCATTCCTTCCCTACCCTTCTGGACTTGTTCTTTGGTCCCCCCAGTTTTTCCCTGCGTCCTCCCTTTCCCTATTTTCAGACAAAAGCAACACTGCCATCCTGACTCTCAAGCCCTGGAAAACTGCTCCGGAGTCCCTGGATTAAAACCGCCCCCCAGCCCCCAGAAACACACGAAAAGATGTTCAGCCTTGTTAGTAAGCAGGAAAGTAAACATTTTAAATCACATCCACCAGACTGGCGAAACATCAAGACTCACAATATTGGGTGTCTGCCAGCCCATGGGGCAGCTGGAGCCCCCAGGACCGCTGGGGGGATTGCAAACTGGCATAACTGCTCTCGAGCGCAATCGGGCAATATATTAAGAGTTGAAGATGCCTATTTCCTTTGATCCAGCAATTTATCCTCAAGGTATATATACCACAGAGAAACTTCAAACATAGGCACAGGGAGACAGGTTCAAAACTGTCACGACAAACACAAAACATGGGAAACCCACGTGCTAATCAACAGTAAAATGAATACATGGTAGCACACTCGTGATGGAATCTCATAGAGCAGTGAATAACCTAGAATTACACGCATTCTAATGGATAAATCTCAATGCCATAATTTAAGGAAAAGCAAACTGAGGAGCTGTTCAAAATCAGAGAGCATGTTTAAAACATGAGAAAATGATAATATATCTGGTTGATGGATACAGACATACATACCTAGTAAAAGTCTATAAACACATGATAAACGTCAATTTCGGAACAGCAGTCACTGTCTGGAGGAAGGGGGAGTGAGATGAGGAAGGGTTGTATTTGTAATATTTTATTTCTTCACTGGGTGGCGGATGGAAACACAAGGGTGTTCCCTCTATTATTCTCCATATTCTTCTGTGTGCCTGAAATTTACCACCACCCAGAGTCCCAAGTCTAAACTACCTTAAAGCATTATCAGGCTCTGAAAGTGGCATCAGAACTGGACGGGCAGAAGACTGGGCCAACAGGTGGAAAGTGAAGCTTTGAGAACCGATGGGGTTTCTTCCACACTCTTACAAATATCCAGCACAAAGAACCATTCTTAAAATTGTAGTAAAATTTCATATCGACGACTTATGACATACCCCAAATTCTTGGCAACAATCTCAGAACAGAAACATTCCAAAAAGCTTTTAATGCCAGGGTTGACTACTGATACAGAATTTATTTGTCTCAAAAAAGTATTTGCTCCTTCATTTTGGGGGGGCTTTTTCTCTTAAAAAGACAAACAAGGCCTTTCAAACTTAGATTAGCATTTGGTTTCACCACAATTGAAGATATAAGAATGTGCATTAAAATATTTAGGCCAGAAGCATTAACTAGACTAAAAGACACCAAACTCTTCCAGTCCATTTGCTTTGGGCTGGCTCCATGAGTAGGCTAGAGATAAAACCACCAGGAGATACCTTTCTGATGATACCACAGAATTAAATGCTATTGTAGAGCCTCAAGTCATTTAAAGGAACTAGACACACAAGGCTGGGAAAAAAGGGACATGTAAACTACAGAAATTTCTCTTAATTGCTAAGAGGACCAAAATTGAAAATTACTTTCAATTACAACCCAAAATACCAAAATTCCACATTAGTTAAAAAATAAATAGGTTTTATTGTATGGGTGAACTGGAACAAAAAGTTGATATCTAGAAAATAATATTACAATCTTTCATGCTAACTAAATATTGGCATTCAACTTTGTTTTCCTCCAGGATTCCAAGGAAAAACAGAGAAAAATCTATAGGCCTAATTGTCAGGTCCTGACCCAACACAAACATCTACATATTACACCAAGAGACCGGAAGAAGAGAATTTTTCTTTAAACATCAGCCCACCCCACCCCAGGCTGCAATTTTTAAAATCCGACAACTATCACAGTAGACCCTCACACATGACTTTAACCACTCCCAGATGACACATTAAGCTTACAGTCTCCAACTATCTTTAAGAATGGGAAGCAACAGTAACAATACTAGAGGAAGAGACAAATTATGTCTTCTCCCAAATTATAAGATATATGTACTTTTTTACTAGTTTTAAAGAATTTTTCCAACTAGTCTCAAAAATACTGCCTCCGGTGATTGACTTAGCAAGATAAAACGATCTCTATAAAATCCTCTAGCTTTGTTTCCAATTTTTACTAATTCTACCTTCCCTTACTAACAGGGAGACTTCATTTATTTAAAATAATTCAAATATGGGACTCACTATGGTGTCCAATAATATCCTGGGACTGTTCAAGGAATACTAAAATGCTAATATCTGGTAAATTCAACACAGTTTTAAATAAGGTAGTTAGGTCTTTAAATGGTTGAGAGCCAATTAAGAGAAGGAATTTTGTTTTTACACTTTAAATATGTGACAAGTATGTAGGTCAATAAAACAGTTAAAAAAAAAGAAAATTATAGTGCTTGGTTCATAACATACTGTGTGGAGGAGTTTCAAAGTGAAGTAGAGACAGGTCAGTCCCCATCTAGGGGCTGGTACTTCTCCCGTGGTTTGCGGTGCTGGGGAGGCCAAGGCCCACCACTCCGTCCTCACAGGACATTCTGCCTTCCACAAGACTTCCCATCTGTGTGCTGGAACCTTTGGTCAGTCAACGGTAGGTAGGTGCCACTGGCCCAAAGAAGACAGAGAGAAAGTGACCCCACTGGCCGTAGACCACCCCCTCTGCCCCCACCCTGGGTGCACCCTCTTTTGGGAAATCCTCAAAGCCTACATCCTTCCACGAGCTTCTGACAGCAGCATCCTCAGGGATAGACTGTAGATCAGCTCGCTGACCTCTAGACAACTTGGTCCCTCCCTCTTCATCAGACTTTTCACAAACTGCCTTGACTTGATCTCTCAGATGCTTGCCCCATCTTGTGAAGGAGATGTTTTTTATAAAGACTCTAAGAAATACTGTTCACTAAGAAGCTTTGGACAACCCCCCAAAAATGTATCAGCTTTACAAGGTAAGAAAGACTAGGGTCCCAAGAAATACAACAATCTGTCCAAAGTTACCATACCACTCATGCTTCACTGTACAGACAGGCCCTGGGACACAGATGCCAGGTCGAAGTTACACTGACTAGAATCACGTCCTCATACAAAACAAAAAATAATCAAACTTTGGTCAAATGCAAATTATATTAAAGAAATGTCCTGCTGTGTTCATCAGTCTTTTCACTGTATTGCTTCTGAGATTCTGTTCAACCTTTATCTGTGCAGATAACATGTCATATTGAAATTGTTTAGTCTTTACCAATGTTATGCCCACAAAGTAAGAAACTGCTGAGCTCCTTGGGGGTAGGGACTCGCCCCATTCTTTTATGAGGCACCTACACATGGTATATGCCAACCATAACATAGCAGGTCCTCAACAAATGGTTGCTTACGGGAACAAAAACAGTCTATCTGACACACAGCATTTTCTCGATGGTACATCTTACAGTGCTATTAACAAATGAACTGAAGATTTGATGATTCAGACCAATTTGCATTGGTACAAGTCACATTTCTAGAGGACACATCTGGTTTCTCCTAGAGCAAATGCTTCCCCTTCAGAAAATTTCTCAAGCTCTTCAAACTGGGGAGGGGACTTTCCATTTGTAGGGTCATAAAAATACGTAAGAAGTTAAATCCGTTGATCTGGACAAAAATCAGAGGATTATCAACAAGGGACATTTCCTCACGCTTGGTAGCAGCTCGTACATTTTACAAATTACAACACACTAGCCAAACAAGCTCTACTATCTCTGAAGCAGACACCCTGTGACTAAGCTGACAGAAGCAAGCTGATCAAGAATCACTGCGGCAGGAGTTCACATGAACGTAAAACTCAAACAAAGAGGAACTAGCATTAAACTTCCAGTGGACAATAAAGCTTCAGTATGTAAGGCGACAAGCAGAGGGATGTGGATATTTTCCAACTCCCCCGTATCTAAAACAGGCAGGAGAAGTGTGAGGGAAAGAGAAGGTGCTCATTCCTCAATCACATAAAGGATTTGCTACAAGTTTTGTTTCTGCTCTACTGGGTCCTTTCCTGTCTGGTAGAGGAAACAAATCTGCTTTTCAAAGCTAGGTTTTGGCTTGTTCAAGTCTTACCTGGGAGGACGGTATCTTTTAACACCCTTTCTGGACACATCAGCCTGTTTAAAATATGCCAAACAAGCTGCTTAAAAGAAAATGTCACTTGCTCTTACTACAGCTACGCAAACCAGCTAGGCCCTAATCATGTTAGGAGTGGAAAGGACCAATTAGAGCCCCAGAGAGGAACGAAAGAGTAAACAGAGATTCAGACAAGACCTACCTGGAAACAATTCATCATCCAGTGAAGAATCTAAAGAGGGGTCTGGTGAAAATGTACATTGATCAGGTGAAAAGACAGCAGACTCCTCATCACCAAGCGTTCTCTCGTGGGAAGTGAGACGGGGAGGGGCAGGGGTGACCTGAGCAGTCTTTTATAAGGGGCGGGGTTAAGGATTCACATCTGAGCCTCTGTATACTGCCTTTCGGCTTGGTTTGCATAAATGAACTTTGCATAAGTGAACGTGGGCTTGTTTATATTAGTGGCTGCTTCCAAGAGCGTATCATCTTCATCGTTCTTTAAACCACTGGAAGGTGACATAATAATGAGAAAGATGTTAATAGTAACAGCTAGCCCTCCCCAAGCGCTTGCTATGCGCTAGGCCCTGCAGTGCAGGAGCTCATTTAACATAACAGCCTAATGATATCTGTCACCCCCTTTTTCTAGGTAAGGAAACTAAGACAGCAACTTGTTCAAGGACAAAAAGCTGGTACATGTTAGAACCAGAACTTGCACTTGCTCAAGACACAGTGTACAAATACGAACAGAAAACTCTCTACTTAGGAATTATGAGCTCCTCACTTCACCCGGATGTCGAGCCTAACTTTGGTGCCTTTTCAGGGACTCCACATGACGTGTCAACTCTGCAGACCCAGTAGTGATGCCTCCCCTGCAGCCTGCCTCCCTGAGTTTTACTGGAACCTGGTTGTGACATCCTGCCTAGGTGTGCCAGGAAGCCCCAGCCGCACTCGGGGGGGGGGGGGGGGGGCGGCGGCGGTGGGGGGGAGCTGGACGCTGGCTTCCTCTTGGGACATGTAAGCTCTCAAGTTCCCAGGCTACTTCATTACAGAGAGGCGTCAGCACACACAGGCAGGAGAGGACAACCACCAAGAGCTGGGACCATGCCTCGCAGCCCCATAAGCCTGAGGCCACACAGCAGGCGAGCAGGAGGATTAGAGCTGCTCTGGTTTCCTGGTGCCCCTCAGGAACTGGTCTTAGCAGAGAGAGACAGCGAGAAGAAAGATATCACCTTCTCACTGCACCAAGCCAACGTTAATGCCACTCGACAGGAAGGAGCAGGAGACCTGTCTCTGCGTGGAGAAGGAAGGAAAGGAGAGGAAATGGAACGGCTCCAGGAGCCACCCACATCTAACTGGTCATGCAGCTCTCACTCTGGGGAGCCCCAGCCACCGCGGCAGCAATGGCCAACGGTGCTGAAAACTGAAGCCCGCGCTGCTGGGTCTTGATGCCACCCCTGAGCTAACACAGGGCTCCTTCACCGCCGGGTGTTAATTATGCAGGAGAATGTGGGACAGAAGATTTAAAAAGCTGTGTTAAGGGGGAAGGGCAGCCAGATCACCTTACCCCAAGGTTTCTCAATCAAGCCTTCTCAGATTCCCTTTAGGGGCCTGTATTATTAGCTTCAAGGGAGGTTTTCCCCAAACTGGCATTAAATGAACACGTGTTCCAGCTGGGGGAGTAGCCCTTTGATGAAGGGGAAGGGGACCCTGGAGAGTGACGGCAAGGCACACACTCTCACCCTGCACGGGAGGGCAACTGCCTTATTCCAGGGCCAAGCTGAGCTTCCTAAAGCTCTGACAAGCGGGGGTGCCTGCAGGCTGCACCCTGGGAACCCAAGGGCTGGAGGCTCTTCCTGCAAAAACTGAAAAGGAAGGGAGAGCAATGGGAGAAACCCAAGTTTTACTGAGCACCACATCATGGACCCAGCCCCACCAGAGCCCCATGATGTCCCCTTGCTTTGACCAGCTCACCAGCCTCTGAGGGGTCTGCAGTAGATCAGGCAAGATAACTGGAGACCTCCTCCACGCCCAAAGACGGCCCCACCCTCCGGGCCTCCAAATGTTACTGCCAAATAACCTTGTCCCTCTTTCACAGGTGGGGAAATTGAGGCATCCAAAACAAATTACCGTGCTTCCCAAACCAGGGAGAAGTTCACTTCTCCAACCACAATTTTGCACTTCCTTACAGCTTTATTACATTTCAAATTCTCCCAGATACACCGACTGCCTTTGCAAAGTGATTTTTAAATATAGTTTAAGGAGCGAACTCAAAATGAGACGAGGGCGGTCAGGGAGACCGGTAGGGTTTTACCTACCGCAAGGGCAGGATGGGTGCCCCCCATCCCCAGCTTATTCCCCAACCCCCCCCCCCCCAAGACGCTTCCACCGCAGCCCGAGGGCGGAGGCAAGGCGGCGCGGCCGGGCACCGGCGGGGGAGCTCCCGGGTCGGGGGATCGGGCCCCTCCCCGGGGGCTGCGGCCCGCCCGCCGAGCGCAGGGGCCGGGAACTTCTGGCCGCGCGGCGCGGACCCCGCCGCCCCCCACCCCCACCCCGGCGCCCGGCGGGTGTGCGGCTCGGGCTTCCCTTTCTTCGCCACGCCGCGCCTCGGGCGCGACCCCCGAGGCGGCGGCGGCCGCCACTCACCATATTACAGATGGAGGCGATGTTTCGGACAGTCATTAGTCTAAAGGTTGCAGCGATCCCGCACCGCCATCTTTATAAGGTGAAAACAGGACTGTCCATGGTGGAGCGCTCGCGGGGAGGCCGGGCGGCGGCGGCGGGGAGGCGGCCTGGGGTCCGGCTTGCAGTTTGGCTGGGAGAGGGAGGCCGGGAAGGAGGGAGGGAGGAGGGAGGGAGGAGGGAGGGAGGAGGAGGAGGAGGGGCGTGTGGGGGAGGCGGGGAGGGCGGGGAAGGCGGGGGGGCGGGAGGGAGAGCGGAGGGGCG
>NC_058404.1:162354665-162388646 GCF_002201575.2 Neomonachus schauinslandi | reverse complement strand
CCCCGGCCCCGCCGCTCCTGCGCCGGTGCACTCGGGCTCCCGGCCCCCCGGCCCCCCGGCCCCCCGGCCCGGCCTTTCCCGTCGCCTCTTTATTTCCTGCTTCACCCTCGTTGGGCTTATCGCGGGGCCAGGCCCTCGGTCGCGTGACTGCAGCAGCCGCGCCTCGCGGGTCCCCCGGACCGACCCTGACGCGGCGGCGCCCGCCGCCAGGGGCCCGCGGGGAACCAGGGACGGCCTAGGGCGCTGGGCGACTCGAGGGGCTGCGCCTCCTGCATCCCGCCGGCTGGGGAAGGCGGGCGCCGCGGAGAGGGCCGGCGGGGACGCGAGGCCGTTTCCCATCTAAGCTTTTTCCTTCCAGCAGCCCCGGGTTTTGCATTTGGGGCGAGTGAAGACGGCAAGGGGCAGGATGACTACGTCCAACTTTTAGTTTCTCCCCGTGGTTCCAGCCAGATGGCACCGGCGGGGACCCAAGAAGTAAATGGGGTCAGGACATGGGATTGTCGGAAAGCCCTGGCCAGCGGCGGGCCGCCTGCCTGGTAGAGGGCGCCGGGAGGAGAGAGGAATCTGGGTTTGGGCGGAGGCCAACAACGGCGCGCTCGGGCAATTTGTGACATAAGCAGGTACAAAAGAGAAGTCTGGGTTCGGGGTGAGGACTAGAGACTGTCCAAGGAGCGATTTGAATCCGGATAGACCGAGAACCAAACTTTTCCGCATCGAGAAAAACAGACCTGTCTCGGGGACCCAACCTCTTTAGGTTTTGAGAAGGGTGCAGCATCGGTTTAGACACATTTCCTGCATAAAAGGTCGTGGCTTCTGGCTCAAAGCGCGAATCTTCACGGTTTAGCCAATTTGTTCACCGGAAGTGGAGAAGCCAATTCCTGAATGTGAAACAATTCTACAAAGTTGCAGTTCAGTGCTTTCAACAGAGGTCGTACCGTACAAGTGGAACCCGTGATAATTCTTAAACCGATATATTTAATGACAAATTGAATTAGAAGAGAAACTAATATAACTGAAGGTAGCTTTTTTCTAACCAAGGCTAACACACTGGGAAAATATGCTTCCTATCCTCCCTTATTTATGAAGTGTTATCCGTGTAACGTATGCGGGCCATTGATTGCTCATATCTCCAGAACTGGGGTGTAAAGAAAAGACAACTGCTGAGTGACGTTCTCCGGTATCATGGTGACTCTGTATATTTCAATGGATTTAAGGAGTAATACACCTGCTTATAAAGTCATTCAGCCAACATCTTTCCAAAAAGATACTGATGGATAATAGTTAACTATGATTTCTTACCACTGTCAGTCATGACGTTCTTTACATTCATGACCTTCAAGTGCCACCATAAACATCAGATGATTATTACTGTCTTTTGCAGATGGGTAAAAGAAGGCTTAGAGGGTCAGGTGTCCTACCTCCACAGCGTCAGCCACATGTTACAAATGAAGTGGGTCTGCTAAACTGGCAGAGCACCGCGGGAGAGTAGAGGACAGCAAGACACCCAATATGGCCGCTGGGATAAGAGGCCTAGAGAGGTTTTAAGACTTGAAGAAAGTCACAAAACAAGTTCAGGAGCAACCTTGAGTCTAAAACTCAGGCCTCAGGACTCAACTTCACAGACATTCCATTCTACAGGCATTAATCCAAAGCCTTCAATGATACGGAAGTTTGATACCATAATAGAGTTCAGTATTTCTGCCAATATCGGCACAGAGGCTTGCAAAGTCCAGAGGACCAAAAACAGCACTGACAATGAAAATTGAACATCATCTGATTACTGAGTGCTACAGCAGCATGTTCAAAGGATCTTTTGCATGCCTCCTAACAGCCTATAGCCTAAAACCGAAGTGTTCGATATAGACAAACACCCAGATTGAAACTCAGGCAGTGAATTACATACACAACAAATCAATGAACACAGCAGATCTTGTCAGACTCATGAATAATTAAATACATTTTTACCCTACCACAAGGTTAGTATTCACAGGTCTAAACTGGAAAAGGCATCAGTTGAAGAAGAATAAGCCTAGCCTCAGCTTCACTCAGTGAGGAAACATTTGGTGGAAATAAGAGGTAAAGTCATTTGAGGGAGGCAGTCACTCCAGGTGTTGTGCCCCTTGCTCCACAGTGTGGTCCATGAACCTGTAGCATGGGCCTCCCCTGTGAGGCTGTTCGAAGTGCAGACTCTAAGGTCCCACCCGAGACCTACTGAATGAGACTCTACATATAAAGTGTGAGGAGCACTGCCCCAGCCAACCACTTGCGGTGGCAGTCTTAGTTTTGGCCTGCCTGGTTTCCAGATTCTACTTCGGGCAACTTTACCTAGGGTTCAAGTATGGCTGACCCTGCCTTCCGGTTCCAGAGGAAGGCACGTGATCCAGGCCTGGCCAATGAGAGTACTGCTCCTGACCCAGCCACAGTGATTGGTTCAACAAGGAGAACGTAATATAAGCGGAGCCAATGAGAGTCGGGGGGGGGGGTGGAGCTTTAGAGAAACAAGTACTCCTCTCCCGGTGTTTGCTGAAGTGATAGGATAAAATCTAGAGCTTCCATAGGTCCACGGCCTGAGATCCAAGCCAACGTAGAAAAATGGACCTGAGGAATGGAAGAGAGACCCTAACAACATCATTCATACACTTGCTGCCAGATCTAGATTCTGGACTTTTCAGCAACTCAAGCCAGTAAAGTCCTTGTTTTCTTGGGCCAGTTCAAATTGAGTGTCTGCTACTCGTAATTGAAAGAATCCAAGTAACCAGTGTCTTCCCGTCCCCCAAATTAATTAGGTTTAGTCTGAGCTCGTGATGTTTACTTTTCCTATCTTCTCTACAAACTAAACCAATATTTGAAGGTCTTCCTTCAGATCTGCCTCCTCCATGAGGCCTTCCAGATTCCTTCCCCCCACCCACCACGACTACCGATGAATCAGGATATCCAGGTGCTTCCATACTCTCCCCTCCGTTGCTACCAATTTCATGTCTTACCCTCTCCCACCACCCCTCTTTGCTTGGTTTACACTACTCAGCCTTCAGACAAACCAAGAAAAACTGAGATGCCCTTTTACATGTTCTTATAACACCATCCGGCCTCCCTTCACGGACCTTGTAAATATGTCTATGCCCTATCTTACACAGCATGGAGGCAGGTGAGTGGGTGGTTGTAAGAATGAACCCTGGATCTAGACTGTGTGGACCAGCTCTCTGACCTTGGGCCAGTTTCTTAATGTCTCTGTGCTGCAATTTCTGTCTCTATAAAATGAAGATAGTAAGAGTACCCCTCATAGAATGTGACTGCATTAATTTATGTAAAGTATTAAAAATATACCTGGTACATACTATCCGCTATATAGAATAGCTGCTATTATTATGCCTGTGATTATTTGATTAATGTCTGAGTCTCAACCCTTACCCAACATAACAAGACTGAGAGCCAGTCCTGTTTTCACTCACCATTTTACGCCTAAAGAAAGACACAAGGGCACCTAGGTGGCTCAGTCAGTTAAGCATCTGCCTTCAGCTCAGGTCATAATCCCAGGGTTCTGGGATGGAGCCCCGCATTGGGCTCCTTGTTCAGCAGGGAGCTTGCTTCTCCCTCTCCCTGCTGCCCCCTCTGCTTGTGCTCTCTCTCTGTCAAATAAATAAAATAGAAAGAAAGAAAAGAAGAAAGAAAGAAAAGAAAAAAAGCCTTATCCATAGGAGGAACCAAGAGGGTGAATATTAAATTTTTGGACACTTGCCTCTCTCCAAGTGGCCTGGAAGCTTCTGGAGGGAAAGAAGCTTGTCTTGTGCATTTGTAAAAGTCTCATCCGGTCTCAGGCCCTGTGCCTGGCACATTCTTTCTTTTCTTTTTTTTCCTCATTGCCAAATAGGTTATTGCAGCTCATTTGATATGCAAATGCTAGTAAACATTTGGCCGTCCTTGGGGAAAATATTTTGCTGGCTATAGAGTTTGCAACCAAAATGGTTTCTGTGGATTATATTTCAATTCTGTAAGGTACTTTATGGCAGCCTTTTTCCTTTTCTTTTTCTTTTCTTTTTTTTTTTTTTTAAAGATTTTATTTATTTGACAGAGAGTGAGAATGCGAGCACAAGCAGGGGGAGTTGCAGGCAGGGGGAGAGGGAGAAGCAGGCTCCCTGCCGAGCAGGGAGCCCGATGCGGGACTTGATCCCAGGACCCTGGGATCATGAGGCAGATGAGACAGAGGCAGACGCTTAACCGACTGAGCCACCCAGGTGCCCCATCCTTTTTCCTTTTCATCATGTATCAGACACCTGTTTACTAAAGACATACTTTGTGCCAAAAGCTGTGTGAGCCACTGATGAACCTAGGATAAAAGATGGCAGTCCCAGTGTTTATACTGCTTGACTTCTAATGCAGTGTTCATTGGCATTGTTTATGGATGTCTTTGCTACTTTTTGCTTGCAATTAATCTAACATAAGGATAAGCTAACTTTGGAGTGAACATCAAATTAGAGTTCCTACAAGAGGGAAACTACATCGAAAATCATGAGTGTATTTGTGGTGGTAAAGACTCCCTAAGCTTTCAGAACAATTGGCTTAGTTTGGAGTACCAATTGAAATGTTGTGGACCAATTTTTAAGCTAGGTTGGAACATGATCAGATTGTTATTTGCTTATACATTTAGATTAACTGAAAGAAAGCTGGCTACTATCCAGGGAAAGAAGGTTGAAAGAGCAAAAGCACTCTTTGTGAGGCCAGTTAGAAATCCGTGGCAAGAGAGTCCCAGAGTTGTCGGTAGCCTGGGTTTACTTAAGGAGCAGCAGTGGGAAAACAGAAGTGGACAGATTGAATGCTTTTTGCAGATTGTCGGCTGAATTTGGTGATTGACAAGGATGAGCCAAAGATGAGTCCCAAGTTTCCAACTGGAATGAAAAAGAATGTCTTTTTTTTTTTTTTTTTTTTAGATGGGGGCAAGGGGTAGAGGGAGAGGAAGAGAGAGAATCTTAAGCAGGCTCCATGCCTGGTGCAGAGCCCCAGGCAGGGCTCCATCTCACAACCCTGAGATCATGACCTGAGCCAAAATCAAGACTTGGGCGCTTAACGGACTGAGCTACCCAGGCTCCGCAAGAATGTTATGTTTTGTTTTGTTTTGTTTTTTTACCATAGGGAATGCTGAAGGAGAAAGTTCAGGTGTAGATGGTTGGAAAGAAGTGAGATTGGTTTCACAGGTGTTGAGTTTCCGATAACCATGAAAAACCTGAATAGTTATATCAAGTACAAATCTGGGGCTCAGAAGAAATGTCTGGGGACGCCTGGGTGGCTCAGTCGGTTAAGCATCTGGCTTCAGCTCAGGCCATGATCCCAGGGTCCTGGGATCAAGTCCCGCATCGGGCTCCCTGCTCAGTGAGGACCCCGCTTCTCCCTCTGCCTGACACTCCCCCTGCTTGTGCTCTCTCTCTCTGACTAATAAATAAATAAAATCTTTAAAAAAAATTTTTAAAAAAAAGAAGAAATGTCTGGATTGGAGATACATCTAAAAGTAATTAATATATAAGAGATAATGCAAGACATGCAGTTATGGATGAAATTGCCTAGGGAGAGTATAGAGTGAGAATAGACGAGGGAAAAGTCATGAAGAGCTCCACCATGGAAGGATCAGGTGGAGGAAGAGGATCCAAAGAAAACTAATAGAAAGCTTCTAAAGTGGTAGAGGAAAAGCAAACAAATGTGCAACATTGCAAACGCCAAAGAGTATTTCAAGATGCAGGGAGTAGTCAAATGCATCAGATACAGCTAAGAGCTCAAGGAAGATTAATAATAGTAACAATGTTCAGTTCTTGAGCAAGGCTTTAAGATGTATTTAATCCTTCTGACAACCCTTTGAGGAAGGCAGTATTATAATCCCCATTTCAGAGAAAACTGAGGTGCAGAGTGTTAAGTAATCTGCCCTGATTCCCCGTAAGTATCCTCTCAGCAAAGCCTATTACTCAGGGGTCCTTTGAATTCTCTCCAGGGCAGTTTGCAGGGGCTGGTTAGGATAGAACACCTACCAGAATGGGTTGGAAGGTGAAAGGGAAGGGAGAAGACAGAGTAAAGATGTTTGGCTTTTAAGGGAAAGAGATGGGGTGGTAGAGGCTTGAAGAGCTCAGAAGTACCTTTAATGGGTGGCTTTCTGCCTGGTTTGCAAGGACATGGCTAATCTGGCTCTGCCCCATCTCTTCCAAATTTTAAACCAAACAATTACATCATTCTCGTGTCATGCTTCCAGGTCCTCAGGCTCATGACACCCCTCAGCCCACCCTCAGCCAATTCTTCTTCCTTCTATTTCAAGTCCACTCATTCATCAAAATTCATCTCAAACCTTACTTCCCGAGGAAGTCTTCTCAGTCTCATCTTCCCTTGCTGACTTTTTATCAAAGGTCACTTTTTGTATTTCTCTAGAAACCTCAAATTCCTGGCACAATGCCAAACACACAACAGGAGGCTATTAGCCAGTAATTATTTTACCTGAAACACTTGGCTCACTTGCTCAGAACCATTTTACTCACCATCCTGCTTTCCTGGTGGTTTTCTCTTTTCTCCAAGTTCTGATCTGAATTTTATAGAACTGACAGCCTTCCTGGGTAAGGGGAAGGCGGGGCTTGGAAGGGAAGTGCTCTGTAAGGAAGTTGAAGCAAATGAGCCTCCCTTCGAAATGAGATTTTTCTAGAGAGGGGTGCCTGGGTAGCTCAGTCAGTTAAGCATCTGCCCTCAGCTCAGGTCATGATCTCAGGGTCCTGGGATCGGGCCCCGCGTCGGGCTCCCTGCTCAGGGGCGAGCCTGCTTCTTCCTCTTCCTTCCACTTGTTCTCTCTCTCAAATAAATAAATAAAATCTTTAAAAATTAAAAAAAAAAGAAATGAGATTTTCTAGAGAGAGTTGGTGATAAAGAGAGATCTCAGCAGTTTAAGGGAGGCAAGAGATCAGTGGAAAGGTTTGATCATATTATTTGTCCGTTTTATCATGATTATTAGTGTGGGGAGCCCCTGAGTATGTTTGTCATAAAAAAAATGAAGGGCTAGTGAACCTAGCAGTAAGGCTTGATGAAGGTAGTTATTAGCAGGGTAGAGGGACAGATCGGGAGCCCTAGAGCTTTGGAAAGGAAGAAGTCCATCCATTAGGTTGAGGAAATTAACACAAAATAGCTTCCATCTTCTCAGTAAAGGAGGCAGGAAGGAAGATAAGCTCCATGGTCACTCCTAAGAGGTTTTGACTGCTCTGTTCACTGCTATATCCCTCAGAACAGGAAGACACATAGTAGGTGCTCAATAAATACTTGTTGAATGGGGATATTATTGAAAGTGTTTGAAAGAAGATTGGAAGACCTCCAAGTATAGACTCTCTAGGTAGGGTGAATAGTTGTTCTATAGCCTGATCAGCAATAGAACAGGCTTTCCTTGGGGGCATTTACATTCCTTCCATATCCATAAACACTATTTTCAATAAAGGGAACGTAGGTCTTTTTGCCAAATTATCCCTCATACCCTGGCAGCCCGCATGTGATCATTTCCATAGCTTTAATAAACCCCAATCGCCACCTGGTGGGAGGGCAGGGATTCACATGTGGCACCTGGAATGAGTTTTCCTTCAGGGGGCAGTACCTGTAATGAACTTTGGTCCTGAACTTCTAGAAAGTTGGCAACCATTGAGAACAATATACGATTGTCCTGAACTCTCTTTCTGTTCAGCTTTGTCCCCAGTGGGAGGTTAAGGCTCTACTCTTCCATTTCTTCTTTTTTTTTTTTTTTTAAAGATTTTATTTATTTATTTGAGAGAGAGAGAATGAGAGACAGAGAGCATGAGAGGGAGGAGGGTCAGAGGGAGAAGCAGACTCCCTCCCGAGCAGGGAGCCCGATGCGGGACTCGATCCCGGGACTCCAGGATCATGACCTGAGCCGAAGGCAGTCGCTTAACCAACTGAGCCACCCAGGCGCCCCTTTCCATTTCTTCTTAAAAAACAGTCAGGCGACACTGACAAGGCCATGGGAGCGGTATCCTCCTGGTGGTGGCCATGATGCTCTGTACCTCGTAAAGCTCTATACACATCCTATCCATCACTCGCCATCAGGATGACCCAGAAGAGGTAGACTGTAAGCGACTGACTGGCTGAGAATGTATTCATTGAATAAGCCTTTCAAGATCTTCATGAACTAGGCAAATGGATTCAAAAGTTTCAAGAGTACTACTTAATTCGAATAATTACAAATTATGCTGTATTGTTGGTACTCTGGTTCAATTGGAACCTTTGTAACAATGATACTGTAGATGTTTTCATTTTAGGCACGCTACACTCATTGCTGTGTGGACTTAAAAAAAAAAAAAAAAGGACAATTCAAGATAGCTTACTTTTTTCCCCGAGCCCTAGGGAGAGGGGTTAACTATGAGCCATTTGGTTGAAGTCAGTGTTATAAAATAATGCATTTCAACAGCACCTGTTACTGAGTCCTATAGATTATTATAACTTTTTAAAGAGCTATTATTATTTTGACTAAGCACAAAGCATCAAATTTTTCTGTTTTAATATTTTTAATTAAAACATACATTCAGAAAGGTGCATGAGTCTTCAGTGAATTGTCACAACACAGACACACCTGTGCAACCACCAGCCAGGTGAATAGAACATTACCAGCATCCTTGAAGGCCTTCCCCAAGCTCCTCCAGATCCCTGACCTCTCTTCACCAAGGGTAAGCCCTATCATGACTTCTAACACCATAGCTGTTTTGCCTGGGTCTTTTGTGTGCATATGTGTTATGTCACCTTTTTGCCTGGTTTCTTTTGCTCAATATTATGTGTTCAGCCACGTTGCTCAGAGAAGCTGTGGTTCATTAGTTTTCGTTGCTGTGTAGTATTCCATCATCTGAAGAGCCAACCATCTGTTTACAAATTCAACACTGGTAGAGATTTGTTTTTTTTCCAGCCTGAAGCTATTACCAAAAGTGCTCCTATGGGCATTCTTGTCTGCATTCTTTGGTGTACATATACACACCTTTCCACTAAGCATATACTAAGGCATAAGATGCTCAGTCATTGAGCATGCACGTGTTCAACCTGGGCAGATAATGCCAAACACGTTTTCTTTTCTTTTCTTTTCTTTTTTAAAGATTTTATTTATTTATTTGTCAGAGAGAGAGAGAGAGACAGCACAAGCAGGGGGAGCGGCAGAGGGAGAAGCAGGCTCCCTGCTGAGCAAGGAGCCCGATGCGGGGCTCGATCCCAGGACCCTGGGATCATGACCTGAGCCGAAGGCAGACGCTTAACCAACTAAGCCAGCCAGGCGCCCCTCAAACACGTTTTCTAAAATGGTCATACTGATGCTCCCACTACCAGAGCGTTAGGTCTGGTTGCTCCACATCCTCCCCATACCTAGTATTATCTTTTTAACTTTAGCCATTTTGGCAAGTGAGTGTGTAAATATATATATATTTTTTATAGTTGTGTATATATGGTTGTTATGTGTATAGAGCTGTATTTCACTGTGGTATTAGAGTACTGTATTTTAATAAACAATTAATTGTGTTTCCTTTTATAGCAGAACAGGGAGAACCATGTACGATTTCATAAGGGTCATTAAAATGTTTTTGGTAATGAGTGCACATCATCCTGTTTCCTTTTAGGCCCATCTCAATGATCAGTCCACGTCCCAACCAATACAAAAACAATAATACTGACATGTGACACGTCCATCTGACCCATCTAGCAAACAAAAGGATTCATCTAATATGTCCTTGAAACAAAACAAGGTAGAGAAATAGTCAATGACTATAAACAATATCAGAAAAACAACCAAATTTTTATTTTTTATTTATTTATTTATTTATTTTAAAGATTTTATTTATTTATTTGAGACAGAGAGAATGAGAGACAGAGAGCATGAGAGGGAGGAGGGTCAGAGGGAGAAGCAGACTCCCTGCTGAGCAGGGAGCCCGATGCGGGACTCGATCCCGGGACTCCAGGATCATGACCTGAGCCGAAGGCAGTCGCTTAACCAACTGAGCCACCCAGGCGCCCAAAACAACCAAATTTTTAAAAACAAAGTATAAGTGGTAGAATAACTGACTGTTACAGTTAGATTCATCTAATTCAATCAACTCAAAGCCAAGAGAGGTTAAATGATTAAGTCCCAGTTCTGTTGCAGACAGAGCCAGAAGTAGAATTCAAGTCCATACACCCTTAGCCTTTTATAGGATACGCAGAATTTTAGTCGATGGACTGACTTTCTGAAATCTGAAATTTCTTTAAATTTAATTTCCCAAAGTTCAGATTAATTTCATCAGTGCACTAAGTTAACCATGAAAAAGACCCCTATGTCCTGTTCGTTTTTTTAAGATTTTATTTATTTATTTGAGAGAGAGAGAGGGTGCACACATGTGGAAGAATACAGGTGGTGAGGGGAAGGGGCGGGGAGAGAGGGAGAAGCAGACTCCCAATCCCAGGACTTTGCGATCATGACCTGAGCCGAAGGCAGACACCTGACCGACTGGGCCACCCGGGCGCTCCCCACTATGTCTTGTTAAAGAACAAAGTTCAGCTGAGTAAATTGAAAGAGCTAATTGGCTTTATTTAAGACTCAGGAGTCAGCAGCATCCCATCTAACAAATAGGAGGCTGTTCCAAGGAGTTGTATAAAATGGAAGGCTTTGATAGGCAGAATGGGGTGGGACAAGGAAGTTAACTAGCAGAAGAAAAGAAAGGATGGTTTCAGGCAAGGTCACCTTCCCCTTGGGGAAAGGGCAGGGGGTCTTGTGCAGATTACCTCACTGGGGCCGATCTGGAAATTCCAGCATGATGAGTTTAAAACCCAGCGAGGCTGAAACTGCAGTTAGGTTAGACATGAAGTCTTGGTGACTCCATTTGGGGCCTGTTGTTTCTTTTTAACAGTCCCCCCTCTTTTGATCCAACTCTCAGCCTAACTGAGGGATGTGATTGAAATTCAAGGCATTAGCACCACTCTCAGCTACGGCTCTAGTTCTCGAAGCTTTCATTCATCCTGGGTTTTGCTGACTCTCTGTGGCACTCATGAGTCATGACTTCAGGCTTACAGTTTTTTAGTTGGTCATTCTCTTTGCTCCTTTTCTGTCATTCCAGCCTCAGGGAGATCATTGGCTTGGTGGTTGGTGGCTGCAAACATGCATTTAAAGCCCTTAGGAGAATACAGCACACCAGGGAGGTTACTGTAACTATAAGCAGGATAATTCCCAACGTTTGGAGTGCACTTCAGGGCCATGGTCCCCAAGACTGAACCAAAGAATGACCCCATTGAAGAAGTCACCCTTTTAAGCCAAGTGGCGTTCTCGGAACTCTTACATAACTGAGTTGCATCTTCCGCAGAAGTGTTAGTTCAGGTACAGCAGGTTCTGTTGGCCCAGCTCAGACACCTCCTTACTCCAAACGCTTTGGCCAGAGACTCTAAGGATCTTTGCTGGGCAGCTAGTGTCTTAACAACAGACTCTGCAGGGGCTCCAAGAGTTCAGGAGAAGTTTCTAATCATATTCTCATTTGTATTTACTCCTAAACCCGGGGTCAGTCAGGGTTTTAGCATATATAGGAAGGGAATCTCCAAACCTGAAATAAAAAGTCATCTTAAGTGCCTTATAAAGATGGGTGCTGCTGGTGAGCTCTCTCAGCGAGTGGGGATGGATCTGGTCTAGATAATCATGGGAACAGAAGGATCCAAATGCGCTAAGATTCACATAGGTAAATGTGTCTAACTGGGTACATACTTCTAAGTGGGGGATGGGGCAGGGAGAGGGGAGGATTGACATTGAGATTCAAAGAGAAATTGGTCCCGGGTAGGATCTCTTGCATCATGACAAATCTAGTGATCTGAGAGTTAACCAATCCCCTCTCAAACTTAGCAATGGCCTGAGGGATACAATGAGGGCATTATCTCTCCAGGCCAATGCCAGAGTAAAGAAAAGAAAAAGGAGAAAGGGTTTCATGTTTAGTTTAAGTATGAGGTCTTGATCCAGCATCTTGGGTGAAGGCAGTCTACTTCGATGTCAGCCACTTCTCTTCCTTGTCAATTCAGTTTGTAGGTCTGTATCATCTGCCTAGGGCCTGATATCAGGTGGAGCCTTCTTTATCAGTGAGACATGTACCCAAGGCTCAGTGTGTTCTAGTTTTGCAGTAGATTGTGTTCGGGAGCACTTGGGAAGCTCCCTTCCCATGAGGCACAGTGAGGCTGTCCTCCTCTGATGACACTTCCAGAAGACCCGGTTACCAGGCTCTAGACTGTGACCAACAGGATCCCTTGAAATGGGATTCAGCAAAGCTTCTTTAATCTGCTGATGATATGCTTAAACAGAAGACATAAGCATAAGACTTACTGTAGCTGGACATCCTAGCATGAAAGTTGTGTATCTTCAGCAGAAGGTTATATACTGATAGACATTGATCTACCAGCGACTGTCTTGTATAGAGTGACTTTCCCAAAGGGAGTACTATGAACAGTCAGCAAGACCAAAGACAATACTGTGGGCCATGGAAATCCAGTGGTGTCTGCAAGTTTAGACATTTTAAGTTTAAAGGATATCTCTAGTTCTCTCAACCTTACCTGATGATTAAAGGGTGATAGGGACAGTGGTAATCCCAAGAGGTTTGCAAGGTGTTTGTTAAGGCTTATATGATTTGCCCAGTGAGGTGGGTACCTTGATCACTGGAGATTATAGAAGGTATACCCCAAGTGGGAAACACATTTTCCAACACTTTCTTGGCCACTGTGAGGACATCAGCCTTGCGACAGGGGAGGTCTTCAGCGCACCTGGAAAACACATATGATAACAAGAACATACTGATAACCTGGGCCAAGTGGTAGCTGAATGAAGTCCAGCTGCAGGCATTCAGAGGGTCCAGAGGGAGGAGATCTGAGGCTTCTCAGGACAAAAATAGTTTGCCAGGATTGGGGCCGTGGCAGGTCAGACATGGCTGGTAGACTGTTTTTGCAATTTTATAGAAGAGTCCCTACCAATATCTACTTATAATTTAGGTCATCTTAAATGTCCTAAGGTGGGGGAAGGAATACGGAAACCGAAAAGTGGAGTTAGGTTTAGTTCCAGCTGTTTGTTTCATTTATAGCCATTGTTCACCCATCTTAATTTCTCTGATTCAGGAGCAGACCATTGCCGTGTTACCAGGACATCAGAATGGCAAACATTTGGCAATGAAGAGCCATTTTGTGCAGAAGCAGAATGGACTTGGTCCACACGTGCTTCAATCTCATGCTTCTGCCTGTGCACGAGAGTCAGCCGAGACATCTCCTGGTACTCCGTGCTTTCAGGCTGAGCCTTAATTTTGATGACAGCAATTTCAGAAGTTAAAAGAATAGCAGAATGGCAGTAAGAAGATCATTTACCTTTTGCCCATTTTTGATTGAGTTCTCAGAGGATGCAAGAAAACCTCATTGGTCTCCATAACATTCTAAAATCACAGATGACTCCAGGGGCGCCTGGGGGGCTCAGTCGGTTAAGCGTCTGCCCTCAGCTCAGGTCATGATCCCAGGGTACTGGGATCGAGCTCCACGTCGGGCTCCGTTGTCAGTGGGGAGTCTGCTTCTCGCTCTTCCTCTCCTTCTGCCCCTCTTCCCCTGCTCATGTTCTCTCTGTCTCAAATAAAATCTTTAAAAAAAAAATTCAACTTAAAAAAAATAAAATAATAAAATAAAATCAAAGACGACTCCAAAGGCATCCCAGCTATTCATATTGATATTAACAGTATGTGTTTCTGATAACTGGCACGCTCAGGTAAAGCATGGAGCTCTGCTGGTTGGGTGGATTTAGCTTGTGAGAGGTTTCCCTTTCCCAGCAGGTCATACTGAGTAATAACAGCAACAACCAGCCTGAAAATTTCCTTTTTCACCTCTACGGTATGACCTGTCAACAAACCAGAGTAGATAATGATTCGTTAAAGGGATATCTCCTAAGTCAGGATGAGTTGTCACGAAATGGAACTCCCTACCTCAGCTAGGAGGCTCACCTTCATCAGGTAGAGGTAGTAAGAGAGCCAAATCAAGGGTGTTGCAACATTGAAGATGTAGATTAGATGGTGAAAGCAGGATCTCAGGAAGTTAGTCTATTTGCAGAGAAATGTGGAGTCAGTTCGGAGTGAAGATGACTTGGGACAAAGTGTGAAGTTTCCAAATAAACGCCATTTCCTAGGGTCAGATCTGCAGATGCTTGGGCTCACTCCACAGCTGCGGCTCTCGCATGAAGACAGCTGGGCTAGGCACGAGCCACTGAATCACACTGCATGCTCTCATCGGCGCGTCTAGTACCATGTTCGTGCGTGAGCATTCCCAGGGCTTGATTATCCCCGCCCTGCACAAATAAGGTGAAGGGTTTTAAATAGATGGCCCTGAGGCAGGTGGTTCTTCCAGCGCCTGTTTTAGTCTTATAAAAATCTGCTCATGTTTGTCTTTCCAAGCAAAGTTTTCGGGGACTGAGATTTTAGTTAAGTTTACAGAGTGGAGAAGTTAATAGAGAAAAATTAGGATCCCGTAGTCTGCAATAAATCCACAAAGCCGTCCCTCACTTGTAGGTCTCAGAAATTCCTGAATTAGCTTAATTCTTTTTGGAGACGGCTGAACTGCTTCTGAGCTTCGCTCATGACTTAGGTACTGAACAATGTCTAGAGATATTGTAGTTTTGCCTTAGAGACTTGGTGTCCCTTTTCAGCTAATTGTTACAGCAAATAGAGGACTCCTCTTTTGTGACTAAGCACAGCAAAAGGTCATCTACATATTACAAAAGTTTCGGTTTCCCAGGGACCTGGAGGGTACTTAAACCTCAGTGACGTTACTTGAGAGAAATGAGGGGGCCTTGGTGACCCATCGAGGCATAATTATCTAGGGACAGTGTCAATCGCTTCGGGTAAAGGCAAATAGATATTGGCTGATGATGTCTCCGCCGAACAGAGGTGCACAGCAGTGCCCTGGGCTTCAGGTGGAACTTGTGACATAAGGGTGTTTGGGTTTGGAATGACTGGGAAACTGGAATAACCATCTTATTCATAGCTCTCAAATCTGGAACAAATTGCCCTCCCTGCCCATCAGGTTTCAGGATTGACAAAATCGATAGGAACTAGTGCTGGGAATGATTAGCCCCCTGGGTGGTAAGGTCTTCTACTATGTACAGGTATGAGGCCTTGTATGGCCTCAGGCTTGAAGGGACATTGAGGTAATGTAGGGAGAGGGTTACTTTTATCTGTCTGAATCTTTATGGGTTCTGTACTTCTTATTTGTCCAATGTAAATATTAGAAGCCCATGGATTTTTGGGCTCCTCCATTAAATTTGGGGACTTTTGTTGGAATTCTTCCTCTTCTGTGTCAAGGACAGACTCTAAGGAACATAAAAGATCAGGTTCAGGTTGGTCAGGAAATTCTCAGGTGAAGTCTCCATTGGAGGCAAAATGAATTAGCCCTTTTAATTCAGAAAGGAGATCCCTACCTAATTGTCTGGAACTGACTGACACAACAAAAAGGAGTGTTTTTCAGTAAAAGGCCTGAGTCATTTGTACTGGTAGAGATAAAAATTCTCTCTGAACTTTATCAGACACCCTCTACCCCCAACGATGGAAACCTCCTTTTTACTTTGAGGGATTTGTCATCTTGAGGGTGCGGTTTAAGGTAGAAAGTGTAACTCCGGTATCTATTAAAATGTGCCAAGGTTGCCCATTAATTTTAACTTTAGTTTTTCCCTTGGCTATTTAAGGGAGTTTCTGGTAATAGTCTAGCAGAGAAGCCCTCAGAGTCCCTTCAACTGTGTGAGGGGCTCTCCTTTGCAGGCAAGTTATGAGGGCATTTAAGAAGAATTTGCCTGGGGACCGCCTGGGTGGCTCAGTCGTTAAGCCTCTGCCTTCGGCTCGGGTCATTATCCCAGGGTCCTGGGATGGAGCCCCGCATCGAGCTCCCGGCTTGGCGGGAAGCCTGCTTCTCCCTCTCCCACTCCCACTGCTTATGTTCCCTCTCTCGCTGTGTCTCTCTCTGTCAGATAAATAAAATCTTTAAAAAAAAAAGAAAAAGAATTTGCCTGGGCGCTTCGGTGGCTTAGTCGATTGAGCATCTATCTGCCTTTGGCTCAGGTCATGGTCTCGGGGTCCTGGGATGGAGTCCCGAGTCAGGCTCTCTGCTCAGCAGGGAGTCTGCTTCTCCCTCTCACTCTCCCTCTCTGCTTGCCCTCTCTCTCTTTCAAATAAATGAATAAAATCTTTAAAATAAAATTTAAAAAAAAGAAGAAGAATTTGCCTAGGACAATCTCTTTTCCAGTGCCCCAGTTGATGAGAGCTGCGACCTTGATCTTTGGACCAGCGTTTTGCTAATGGACCCCTAGGAGGGTGCAGGGCTGGAGGCCCAGGTGTTGCTTTGGGGCTCTGCCCTTGGAGCTGTAAAGCTAATAGCTTGGCAGATTTTTGTTTGCAATCTTGCTCCAGGGTCCTTTCAAAATGCTCAGCTATAGTCACGAGTTCAGTCAGACTAGTGGCCTCCCATCCTATTTTCTGCCTTTTTATTGATCCACTAATCTCGGGAGATAATCCATGTACAAAGAGGGCAGGCAGAGCAGGCTGGGTGACCTTATTTATTGCGTGGAACCCTAAATGCCATAAAGGACTGCACACAGGCTTTAAAGTCTGCTAGAGAGTCATCTTTCTTTTGTTTGCGAGTTTGTATAATAGAGCAATAAGGACAGGCAGGGAAGACTCTAGGAGTGGCTTATATGAAAGTTTGGCTGCTATTTTGTGAGCTTTTGCTGGTTCCTGAGATGTTGAAGGCCAAGGATCTCGAATATCATCTTTGGGGGTTTGCCATCTTGCTTCCTGCATCCAATTTTGGGCTTCACCAGGTCATACCAACATCTCTACAAGCTGATAGAGAACAGGTAGCCTGGGGTCACAGACCCTGATAATGACTCTAAGTTCTTCAAAAAATGTTTGGGTTCCTCCCTAGTTGCAGGGCATTCTTTAACTGTGGCCCTTAGTTCTGTCTTTGGCCAAGGTGTAAAGGGTACCTGAGGAGGTTC
This sequence comes from Neomonachus schauinslandi, assembly GCF_002201575.2. Classification (NCBI taxonomy): domain Eukaryota; kingdom Metazoa; phylum Chordata; class Mammalia; order Carnivora; family Phocidae; genus Neomonachus; species Neomonachus schauinslandi. The sequence goes on along the minus strand of NC_058404.1, from coordinate 162,371,638 downwards.
ACCTGCAACCTCAAAGTTTCATTTTAAAAGGAAACTGTCTCATGGTCTCTTCAGAATGGAAGGGCAGTTCAGACAGACCATTAGTGAAATGTGGGTACTCAAGTAAAAAAAGACAAAGGACGGGGGTCGGGGGAGCGGTAGGGGTCACGTCCGTCTTACTATTTTTGTGTTTAAGGTACTTCTTATGTCTTTAATTTTTTATTAGCCTTTTGTAACAAGTCTTTTAATGAAGCTATATTGGAATCTTAAAGCCTTTTGAAAGTTTCTGCCCACCAATCAAAGTAGGCATCCCATTCTGTGTGTTCAACTTTGGATCCATTGCTCTCAAGAGTAATCTTGCCTAATCGGAATATTCCCCATAATGACCATTGTAATTCTAGGTTATTTTCAGTAAATATTTGCCATTTTGCTAGATATGTGAAGCTTCCTGAACTATAGTTCTTTTTTATTTTTTAAGATTTTATTTATTTATTTATTTGAGAGAGTGCGAACACGAGAAGGGGGAGGGGCAGAGGGAGAGGGAGAAGCAGACTCCCCGCTGAGCAGGGGCCGGATGCGGGACCCAATCCCAGGAGTCTGGGATCATGACCCCAGCGGAAGGCAGACACTTAACCAACTGAGCCATCCGGGCACCCCGGACTATAGTTCTTAAACATAAAATTAGCAGGAGTGCTGGGAGGTGGTGTGCTCAACTCTTTGGATATAAAGGATCCCATTTCTTAATTTAGCTAGGTCTTTGGACTTCCTGGAGCCAAACCAATACCGAAAAGGGCCTATCATGGGAGTCTTCTTGAGGTGGTGCATGCTCTAACACCCTTTAAGCACTCCATTTGTGCCCACCAACTTTTTTGACTTCTGAGATTCCCATTAGCAACTAGCCCTTCTTTTTTTTTTTTATTTAAGATTTTTTATTTATTTATTTGACAGAGAGAGACATAGCGAGAGAGGGAACACAAGCAGGGGGAGGGGGAGAGGGAGAAGCAGGCTTCCCCGCGGTGCAGGGAGCCCGATGCGGGACTCGATCCCAGGACCCTGGGATCACGACCTGAGCCGAAGGCAGACGCTTAACGACTGAGCCACCCAGGCGCCCAGCAACTAGCCCTTCTGTAATATTCACCTGTAATATTCCAATTCCACTGGACCCCGTCTAGCCCAAACTGGACCCAGTCTGACCCTGGACCCAGTCCAACTTTGGTCAGTAACCACCAACACTGTATGGAATCTGGGGACTGGGGAAAGATTTGAACCAGCAGACCCCAAAGAACTGCAGACTGATTCCAGACAGCTGCCACCAGCAGTTCTCAGTGTGGGATCTGGGGATGGAACCAAGGGCTGGGGTTTCCAATCAAACAGGGAAGTGTGGAATGTCAGATCAGGAGCTCAAAGCAAAGAGAAAGGAGCTCAGAACTGAGAACTTACCAAGAGCCCTTGGGAACAGGATGAGAACGCGAAAGGTTCATGTGTGCCACGCCTCATGTGTTTCTCGTTCCCAAAGCTGCCAGAAGTTCTCTTCAATTCACCACTGCCACCAGATCTGTTAAAGAACAAAAATTCAACTGAGTAAATTAAATCATCCCACTGGATTTATTCAATGTTTCACGAACCGGGGCAGCATCCCATAGAAGGATGTTCCAAGGGACTATAGAAAATGGAGCACTTGGATATGCACAACTAGGGCAGGACAAGAGAGTTATTTGAAAAAGAAACAAACAAACAAAAGGATTGTTTCAGGCAAGGTGACCTTCCCTCAGGGGGAAGAGCAGGGGGTTCCTAAGCAGATTACCTCACTAGTGCTGATCAGGAAATTCCAGACTGAGGAGTTTAAAATTCCACTCATTGGAGAGGCCAAAACTGCAGTAAGTATTAAGGTATTAAGTCCTTTGGGCTTAACATAAGTGACTCCATTTTGAACCTATTGTTTCTTTTGAACAGTCCATATTCTGTAATTATATAGCCATGCTTTCTCTCTCTGATTAATTAGAAGACAACTTGACACTGAAATCTAATCCCAGCAGAATGTGTTATCTGGCTATCACTCTTCAGAAAGACAAAAGCAGTCTGTGTAAATTCCCACTCTCTTCTTTTCCTGCATGTCAAGCGTTCGAGTTTTCATAAAGCAATCCACATAAGTACTCAGCTCTGTTTTCCTCTGAGGATTCGAGAAGGGGGGCTGGCTCCATAATGTGATAGCTTTTTTGTAGGAAGATGTCACCATTGACCCATAATCAATAGAGCGTAAACTTTGAGTTCTGACTCTGCACTGATCCATATGCATCCATCCAGAGCTTCTGGACAAATGGAACCCAACTGCAAACTTCTAGCCCCTGGCTAGGGGCCATAATATAGCTAACTTATCCCTGTAAGGTTTATGGCTTGAGTCTCTGCTAATGGCATCAGCAAACTGGCTTTAGACTCTAAGTTTTACTCATCTTGATCTGGGAAATAAAAGTTCTTTCTGTTTCATTGTGGCATAGTTTACAGTGCAGTATTCCCTAAATCAAAAGCCCCAAAATGGTGGCCCACGGACATGTTTAGTTTAATTATCCGCTATGTTTAAAATCCATTCGAATTAATGCCAACATTTGAAACCTAGTGAGTTCACATCCAAATTCAGGTTGTTGGCTTCTCTTGAAATGTCAAAAGCTCTCGCCATTCAGGGTCCACATTCCTGGCCCCAGCCAGAAGAGACTGAACCGAGTAACCTGCTTCAGTGGAGACCTGTCTCCCTCACTCACCAGTCTCCTATCCTGGCCTCTTCACTCCTTTATGCTACCTTCCTGGCCCCCACAGGCATTGGAGTTTATGACCCCTGCCCTAATCAAATGGCCTCAAGCCCAGGTTTCTGCCTGGAGGCAGCAATTCCAGACACGGCAACAACTGGAAGAATCTCCACATCTGGTTCCCTGCCCGATTGCTCAACTGTGGCCCCTGCCACGCCCTTTCCGTTGGCCGGATACTAGAACAACACAGAGCTTCGCTGGCATACACTGGGGATTTCCTTCATTCAGAGAGATCTGGGATTTGTGTTGTGCTCTAGGACCCTGATTCCCATTCTCTCTTCCCAAGTTCATGGGCAGAAAAATGCTGAGTGATGGGCTCTGACTTTCTCTCATCTGCAAAAAAGATTCAATCGACAGATAGGCAAGTTTGTTTCTTCTTTCAAACATCTGTATTTTTTCCTCCTGTATGTCAGTGCATTCGACAGTGCTATTTAAAACTCCATAAATAAAGGCAAACGAAATTACAAAAATGGATCATCGTTTTTATGGAAAACCAACTAAATAAATGTTTGGCTTAAAATGTCAGGCATTAGAGGACTTTAATAAAATACTGAAAGTGAGTTCCCTAGAGGAGATGAGCAATTCAAAAATAGAACGTATGAGAACAGTGCTAATTGAGACTTAAAATACAAATGGCACTCCATGTCCTAATGGGATGGGAACCATATTAACTGATCAGATGACACAAATCATGCAGTGGGAGTCTCTGGGGCCCAGTGAACCGCAGCTGTGTGGGATCTGAGGCTGTGGATGTGAACAGCAGTGGTTCGTGGGAATCCACAGGAGAAATTAGTTCAATGCCATGTTGAACCACACGGTACAGGATTTAGGGTTGTAAAAGTTTCCCAGGATTCTAATAACAAGGAGTCGTCAGAACCTCGGTCGTCTCAACCACGGTATAGCACTGCAGGGAGGCTCGCAGTGTATATAGTGTTACTCTCGTCTGCTGGGCCCCTCTTGAAGGACCTAGGTGTTTGTTTGTTTGTTTTTTAAAGATGTTATTATTTATTTGACAGAGAAAGAGAGAGCAGGGGGAGCGGCAGGCAGAGGGAGAGGGAGAAGCAGACTCCCCGCTGAGCAGGGAGCCCCACGTGGGGCTCAATCCCAGGGCCCTGAGATCATGACCTGAGCCCAAAGTGGACGCCTAACCAACTGAGCCACCCAGGTGCCCCTTGAAGGACCTAGTTTACCCACCCGCCCTTCTCTTGAATTGTCATTGGTTAATCTCATGCTCTTATTTTGGAGTAACTGCTAAGATATGTAACCCACCTGATGCTTTGTCCCTGAGCTCTGATGAGGTGGTCCCAAAAGGCTATCAATTCCATAGCTGCTTGAGAAATCTCTGGAGGGAGTTTCTGAGGCATGCAGATTCCAGGGCTTATTCCCAAAGACTTGACCCCATAGGTCTTGGTAGGAATCCAGGAATTTATGTATTAACCAATGTTCCAGGGGATTCTGATGAATGTATGGCCCATGGCTATACCTTAGGAAATTTGCTATCTCAGAAGGCTGATGCCAACATTTCACAATTCCATCTCCAGCAACAACTTAAAAACTTACTTTTGATGAAATGTAAAACATATAAACGTCCTGGATTCATAATATGAGACCTCCCTGTCATTGTTAGAGGTTGTATTACTCTGCAATTTGAAAAATAAAGGAAAAGAAAAAGAATTTATCCTGCCTTTCCTGTATGAACTGTTTTGGGGATAACCAAATCGTGTTTGAGGGGAAGTTGTTCCTTTTTTTTTTTTTTTAAGATTTTATTAATTTATTTGAAAGAGAGAGAGAGCGTACAAGCAAGGGGAGAAGGAGAGGGTGAAGCAGACTCCCCTCTGAGCAGAGAGCCTGACACGGGGCTCGATCCCAGGACCCTGGGATCATGACCTGAGCCACAGGCAGATGCTTAACTGACTGAGCCACCCAGGCGCCCCCAGGGAAAGTTGTTCTTTATAGAAGTCCAGCAAATAAATGCAAAAGAAATGATTTTTAAAGAATTTCTAATTACTATTTTTAGCTATTAATGGTATAAAGAATATAAGGAATGAACATAAGTGGAAGCTGAAGACATTTAGTAAAGGATGATGGCTAACTTTGTAATGGCAGGCTCACATGGACACCACCTGGACCCACTAAGGAAGCCTAGAAAAATGGCACAGTCACGCCATTATGTGCCTCATGATGTGATGCACTAGGAAGTATGAAGTTTTCTCGTTCATTCAATTCAAATCTCATCAAGCCCATTTATAGAAAATAAAGAACCAAGTTAAATGACACCAAAGGGAAGCAAGAAGACAAATCCAGAATGTAGGTCATTTACCAGGACAAATGACCCAATTTCTATAACAAATCAGTGGTCAGGTGAGTAAGAGGATTGTTCTAGAATAAAAGAGACTTAAAGACATAACCATCACGTTTGGATTCTGCATAGAAGGAGCTAACTGTAGGGCTCCTGGGTGGCTCAGTTAGTTAAGCGACCAACTCTTGATTTTGGCTTAGGTCATGATCTCAGGGTCATGAGATCGAGCCCCCTTGGAGTCAAGCTCCGTGCTGGGTGTGAACAGCTTAAGATTCTCTCTCTCCCTCTCCCTCTGCTCCTCCTACCACACCCCTCTCTCCCTCTCTTAAAAAGAAAAAAAAAGCTAACCACAAAAAGACTGCTCTGAGACAATCAGGGAAATCTGAGTATGGACCTGGTATTAGATGAGAAAGAAGAATATTGCTAGGTGTGGTACTGGCATAGTTATGTTCAAAAATGTTTTTATTGATTAGAAATGCATACTGAAATTTTTACAAGTGAAATGACACAATGTCTGGAATTTCCCTGAAAATGCTTGAGCAAAACTAAATCCACTTAGGTGGATGAAAGGAGATTGGCAAAAAATGGCTAATTGCTGAAGCTTGATGTTGGGTACGTGGAGCTTTACAATATTCTTCTCCCTATTTGGGGGCATGCTTGAAATTTTCCACAATAAAGAGTTTTAAAAAAAATACCTTTTGCTGTAGGCACTCACTCCTTAGGCTAAGAAGTCAAGAAGCTGAGGTTATTATTACTTGGCAATTAACATTCCTTTTGAACGATAACTCCCCTAGAAACAGCCCTGGAAGGGCATTTGAAAGTCCAAACTCAGTTTTCATCTCCAGAAATCCATTTTTTTCTGCTCATGCCCCAAAAAAGCAGCGGTGGTTTTTCCTCAGCCACATTACCCTCTTCTATAATAGCTTAATGAGACACACAGGGTAAATGGAACTCCATTTGCTGCTTTGGCTGCTTGAGAACCATTAAAAGACCCTTAAAAGCATCACTCATGTATTAAGTGAAAGAAAACTCATCATTAAATTAAGGGAAAACAACTCTTCCCACTCAGGAGTTTTGGGTGTTGTAAAATACACTAGATAATGAGAAGTGTTGAAGCAAAATGGTTGTGCTTTGTGGTAGCATATTTCTAGAGCACGAGGAGAGCTCCCTCAGAGGAGATACAATGTACCCTCCTCTTCGTCACCGAAAAAAAAATGGCTTCAGATTAAGAATTAAAATTTCCTGAATCAAAAAGTACTCTAATTAATGATCTGGGCACACTTGTGAATTTTGAGCTCAATACTGTAAAGATCCGTGCAGTCCTTTAATTTTGCTCTCCCTGCCTTTAAAGCTAAATCTGGCAGCTTCCCTCACTCCAGGGTAGCTAATTAACACCCACAACACAATTCTCTTGGCCAGGACTCCTTCAAATGCCTATCTCCAACCCACCAGACATCGGCTAGGATATTAACCTAGGCTGTTCTGAGTAATTCTATAGTATTTCCAACTTTATTTTTAAAACGTCTCAGCCAATGACCGACCTTTGCTTTTACGGCTTTCCTGTGAAATGTCAAGTGCCACTGAAGTCATGTTCGAAGGACACGCAGCAGAGTTTCTCAGAATGGGTTCTGGTAATACCCTCAGCCGAATCACCTGGTGTGTTAAAAATACAGATTCCTGGGCCCCCTGTCAACTCTACTAAGTCAGACTCTCTGCTGATAGGGCCTAGATTTCTGCTCCTGAGGCGAGACTGTGAGGTGGTTCTTCCACACACAATTTGACAGCCAAGTTTTCAAGAATGGGCGTTTCTCTCAAGTCTATGAGAAAAATAGGATAGAACAACAAGTGAACCAGCATCAGGAGGAAGCACTCAGCCAGCATGTGGAACACTCTGCAAGATAACTGGGCCTGGTTTCTTCAAAAAGTCAATGGCATATCCTTCAGCTGATAAATTAAAAAATGTGTTATATCCAATCAATGCCATATTATTCAGCCATCAAAAGGAATGAAGGAGTCCAGCACTGCATAGCACTACTCTTCTCCGTCGGGCCTTGAAAACATTATGCTAAGTTGGGTGCCTGGGTGGCCCAGTTGGTTAAGCAACTGCCTTCGGCTCAGGTCATGATCCTGGAGTCCCGGGATCGAGTCCCGCATCGGGCTCCCTGCTCAGCGAGGAGCCTGCTTCTCCCTCTGACCCTCCCCCCTCTCATGTACTCTCTCTCATTCTCGCTCTCTCAAATGAATAAATAAATCTTAAAAAAAAAAAAAAAAAGAAAACATTATGCTAAGTAAAAAAAAGCCAGACACCAAAGACCACATGTTGTGTTATTCCATTAACGTGATTGTCCTAAATAGGCAAATCCATAGGGACAGGAAGTAGATTAGTGACTGCCAGAAGACATGGGGAGGCAGGTGGGGGAGTGACTGCTAATAGATCAATTTCATCTTGGAGTGATGAAAATGCTCTTGAATTAGATAACGATGATGATTGCCCAAGTCTATGAATATACTAAAACCGACTGAATTGTGTGCCTTAAAAGAGTGAATGTTATGGTATCTGAATTGTATCTCAAACACTGTTAATAGAAAAGTTGTAGTTGATAAAGTTAATTCCCATATCAGGACTCACAGAATGGAGGCCACCCCAGTGCCCTGGCTCTCGTCACAAATCGAAACCTAGGTCAACCTGTATATGCAGGAGGCACCTGTTAAAGGAAGCTCACCCCAACATACACCCAACATACACCCACTGCTTGAGTGGCATTGTACTCCCCCAATCCGTGGGCTGTCTTCCCTTGAAGAGAGGACATTAAACTTGTTACTCAATTGTTTGGGTTTAGTCATTTGACAAAAGTGTTGGAAAAAAAGGGGGGGGCATTTTTTTCTTGACTAAAAGAGGCTTAAAAGAAATGGGAAATATAACCAAATACAGTGAGTAGACCTTGTTTGGATCTTGATCCAAACAAACTGTAAAATACACAATTTTAGGCAATGGGAGAAGTTGAATATGGATTGGAATTATTGTGTCTTTTCTTAGCAATTATACTGGCATTGTTAGGTATGATTATATCTTTTCTTTTGAGATGAATACTGAAATATTTAGGGGTGAAATAATATGATATCTAGGTTTTCTTTAAAATAATTTGACAAAATAGTCTGCAAACTGAATGTTTTTAGTTGATAGTTGTGGCTGAAAAAGAAATACACAGGGATGTGTTGAATTTTATCTTTGTGAATAGTTGGATATTTTCATGGTAAAAGTTAAGAATAAAAGGAACTCTAAATTATCTTCCTTTGTTTTGATTCCAAAAATTTCAGTTCAGTTTGTATGCTTAAACACTGCAAGTGTTAGGATGAGATTGAAGGGCAAATATTAGAGGTAGGTCTTTAGTTTTGAGCTTTTCAGCAGGAAAAGGCCAGAGGGGGAATTTTGAATACTTCCCTTGAATTCAGAGAAATGAAATGGACAAAATAGAAACACACTGGGCTCAAAGTTCCTCGGTCATTTTAAAAAAGAAAAAACCTATTCAAAGTCTCTCCTCAAAAGCCTCTTGAAATTCTAAGAGGATGAAATTATTGTTAACTAAATATGCAGCTGATACTTTAAACAACAAATTAATTTCACATCAAAATACATTTGTGTCTAATATATGGGGCTCAACATTTTATTGTGTAGGACTTCCTGTGGTGATCTGTTGCTTCAGAACTGAATTTTACTCTTATAATCATTTTTTTTTTTTACTAGGGACATTTACTTGCCTTAAAGATCTGTGACTGTATACACACACACACGTATATAACTTAATATTATATATATCATATAATATTATATATATATATATAAATATATATATATATAAAACACTTCATGCTGAATCTTTGACCGGGGAATTCACCCAAATTATCACATCTTTCTTATGGGAGCATTGCATCTGTCTTCAAATACTGATTTCAATATGACAGGGGAGGGTGACCTATCTGCTTCAAAATCAGAATCCCATGTTCTTCTCTAATGTCATCTGGCCTGACTGATAACCCTCTTGCCACATGATAATTAGGATTTGGAAAAAACATTGACTAGGAAACATTCTACCCGGACATTAAAAATCTTGGACACGTAAACATTTGAGAGATTCTTTTCAGGATATTGATACTGAGGAGGTTGGTGGCAGTGCCCTCTTTATGAAGATCCATGGAGGAATTTCTTTCAGGAATATGTGTGTTTCTCTTGAGCGTCTGATCGGTTTCTATTTTCTGATTTTTGCATCAACTGCCAGGCAGCTCAGAGCAAGATTTTTGGCCTTCTTCCAGCAAGTGTATAGAGCCTCCTGGGTTATATTTTGTGTACCAGCCGCTGTGCTCCAATTTCCTCACTGTTTTCTTAAAACTCATTGCAATGTATTCTTATAGACTACATTTAAGTCCTCTTTGGACTAAAATGGGGGTATAAACAATAAATAAACAATAAATTATAAATAAGCAAACACAAAAACAAATACAAAAAAAATTACAGTTACATTACGAGTTGCTTTCAAGTACTTGGTTAACACCATTTCACTTTTAACACGTACTACTTCCTTCTTCCTCTGTGCATGGGTGTCTGGCTCTCTTCTGACATTTATCACCTGTGAACGAGCTGGGTTTACCACAAAACGTGAGGAAGGGAAAGAGGGCAAGACTCAGAGGGCTTCGGTGCATCATTAGGACATTCCTATATTGGGAAAAAAAAAAAAAGTGGCTTCAGAGATGGTCTGAGATTAATGTGTGTGCAAGATGGGAAAAAAGACCATGTGAAATATGTTCCATCTCAAACAGGGTGGAGAAAAGCAGTATCAGACTGTTGCCTGATCATTCCCAGCAGCATTTTTATCCAGAGGGCTTGGTGGCTGTTCAGCGAGGGCAGGCAATTGACCTTCTTTTTTTTTTTTAATAGATTTTTGTCTTTTTTTTAAAGATTTTATTTATTTAATTGAGAGAGAGAGAGAGAGCAGGGGGAGGGGCAGAGGGAGAGGAAGAGAATCCCAAGCAGAATCCCACTGAGCACAGAGCCCAATGCAGGGCTTGATTTTACTACCCTGAGATCACGACCCTGAGCCAAAAGCAAGAGTCGGATGCCTCACTGACTGAGCCACCCAGGTGCCCCTAGCAATCGACCATTTTTATGTTTGAGCTTGTGGCTCTCAGGGAACCTTTCTGTAGGTCGACTCATCATTTCTGAGTCTCTAAAACCATCATTTCTGAGTCTCTAAAACCAATCTCATTCTATATGGGTGACATGCCTGGGGCTCAAAACCAAGCTTCTCCACACCTGCCCTCCAAACCTGGCTGAGACCTTCTGCCCAGTTCTGGTAACTGGGTCCATTTTCTAGTGACCTATGTGGTCACTTACAGTCCTGCCCATTCTTACCAAGCTCTTCCTAGAGCCAGGGTCCCATGGTGGGTCTCAGCATGGTGACCCAGGCCCCTCCCTCTTCCACCAGTCCTAGAGTCAGGCAGAAAGAGCACTGTGGCAGGAATTCAAAAGCTGGAAACCATCTTCTGTCTCTCCCTGGGTTTCAGTACACAGCTGGTGCATCTTCTGGGGCAAGTTATCACCTGTCTGGGGTCTCAGTTTCTACATGTATAAAATGAGATATTTCTCAGCATTCGTATGAGGCTTCAAGGAGGCAATATACGTCAAAAACTTAGAACAGCGCCTGGCACATAGTAATAGGCATGCAGTGAAAGCTGGCCATTATTCTGATGAGTCAGCAAGAAGGCTTTTTGATACGAACATGGGATTTTCTCCTTAGCTACGCGGTGCTGGGGATGTTACTGAAGGAGAGCCGGAGCGTACCCTTCCCCCAAGCATCCAAGCCACATGGGCGGATTTATAATGCAGCTACTGGAGTCCAGTTTAGGTTCCAGGCCCAGGAGGGGTTCTACAGTGTGTTCACATGGTTGCATATTTTTGTTAGATTCACAAAAGTAAGATGTTTTTGCATTCTTCTTCGGAAGAAGGACCAGTAAAATCAGCTGAGCTTCAGGCCTCCCAAAGTCTGGCTGCACCTGGTATCAAGTCATATTACATCTCTGGTGCCCCCACCACATGGACAGATGGGTGCTGACAGCAGGGAGATTGACAGGTGGGTATAGACTTACAGATATGACTGCACATGTTAAAAAGGCTGATTTAAAACACTGTCATTCGCTGAGATGAGCCACCTTTGCTCTAAAAGAAAGAATGTAAATGTTCTGAGCTGTCTTTAGAACTGCATGAATGCTTACATCATACCCCAAAGAGGTAGCTCTCTCTCCAAAAAAGCCTTCTTCGCCCTTGCTGTTTAATCAAATTTCACACTAGTCCCTGCTTTTGCAGATGAATTGCTGAGCGGAATGTTTTGTGTTTGCGCTGGTGGCTTTTTGTGGCCCTACCCTATAAGGAGCCCACTGGTTCCCAGAGCTGAGCCCACTGAGTCTTTGCAGAAATTGCATTCCACAGCTCAGCAGAACGCATTTTGCCACGGATTTAAAATAGCCTCTATCGGTAACTCTCAAGCTTTCTTCAGTGAAGAAAAAAAAAATTGCCAAAACTTAGAAAAGAATGGAATGCAATAGCCAATATACAAAAACATCGGTTCTTAATAGAGCAAATCCTTGATACTGAGGGCCAACTAAGATGCCATCCAAGGCGTCCGAATGTCTCTGCAGCTACTTCTGATGAGTCTGGGTGTCTAACCTAACCTAGGAGTCTAACCTGACCCCCGTTTCAGTGTGCAGCCATAGAGAGGTACCCAGATGGGGGATGGAGAGAAGACTGTCATCACTGTGGTAGGATCACGTCTATCGGGACCCGGGGTAGACATGAAAGAGAGCACCAAAGGCATCACAGGGGAGATCATGCTGTTTTCTTCATCCAATTTCAGGCAGTGGTGGCCAGTGCCCAGGCTGCTCCCCGCCCTTAATTCAACGAGAGTCCCTAACTGTGGGAGGTGTCAGCTCTCCTTTTTGAAAAGTGCTATACAGTCGTCCCTTGACTAACACAGGTTTGAACTGCACAGGGCTGCGATTTTTTTTTTTTTGATAAATATAGTACAATACTGTGAATCTATTTTCTCTTCCTTGCTATTTTCTTAATAACACTTTTTTCTCTAGCTTTATTTTAAGAATACAGTGTATTAAACACATAACATACAAAATGTATGTTAATGGACTGTTAATGTTATTGGTAAGGCTTCTAGTCAACAGGGGGCTATTAGTAGGTAAGTTTTGGGGGAGTCCAAAGTTATTGTGGATTTTTGACTGTGCCGGGGTCAGTGCCTCTAACCCCCACATTGTTCAAATGTCAACTCTACTTTGTTCTGATACCATGGTCATACAACTATTTACAGAAGGGTAAAATAGGCTTTCCTTTATTTTCTGTAATGAAAGTGATGATTATTTTATTTTCTGATTATAAATAATATAGACTCATTGTAAAGAATTTACAATGATGATTCAGAAATATTTAAAAGAAAATAAATATATGAAGTCCCACCACCTTGAGAGAACCACCATTAACAGTAAGCATCTTTGCATGAAGACACACAGACTATAATATATATACATATATATGGATATAGATACAGTATACAGATATATAGACACTTGGGATTACAAGATACATGTGGTTTTATCATAGACATTTTCTTTCTCCTTCTCACTCCTCCTCATCCACCCTGTTCTCCAGGTAATCATACTAAGAATATGTTGTGCTTGTAGATGCTGAGTCTTGAGGGATAAATAGTAGTTAGGGAGCAAAGGAGGAGAGGTGGTAGGCAGTCCAGACAAGGAAATCGGAACATGCAAAGGCAAGGAAGAAAGAGCTCTTTGAGCAGCGCTTCTTGAAACTTCAATGTGCATGCAAGTCACATTGGTTGAAATGCAGGTTATGACTCAGCAGATCAGGGGTGGGGCCCGAGATTCTTTACTTCTAACAAGCTTCCAGGTGAGGTGCATGCTGCTGGCTCACACTTTGAGATATAAATTGCTGTGCTACGCAATATGGTATCTACCGGTCACATATGACTATTTAAATTTAAATTAAAGGTAAATAAAAATTAAAAATCAGTTCCTTCGTTGTACTAGTCACATGTCAAGTACTGACTAGCCACATGTGGCTGCCATATTGGACAGCACCGTTATAGAACAGTTTCATTTTCACAGAGAGTTGTATGGAACAGTGCTGGCCAGAGCATTCAGGGAACTACAAATAGTTCAGTCTGGCTAGATCATAATAGGTGTGTGGGGTGGGAGGAAGTAGAAAGATAGACAGGGAATTGGCCTTGGTCCTGGTGGTAGTGAGGAGCCATGTAAAGATTTCCAATGGAGATGATAGCAGTGTGGAAGGGTACTAGGGGAGGGAAGATGGAGGCAGGGAGGCTGAGTGGAGGCTGTTGCTGTGGGCCAGAAAGTAGATGATGTGAGCTAGAACTAAAGTAACAGGGAGTGGGGAGGAGAGGGAAGACTCATGGAATGGTCTATGGAAAGAACTGACTGAATAGAAGGAGGTGAGGAGGCAGGATGCTGAGGATGGGAGGAGGAGGCAGAGAGAGGACATCATCTGGGCTGAGGAATTGTTATTCATCAAGAGGACACAGAAGAGAAGTGTGAGGTTGGAAGAAGAGAATGAACTGTGCTTGAGACAAGCTGATTTTGTGGTATCTCTGGGTCCTCCAGATGAGGATGTGTGCAGGACTTGTGGGTATTTGGTACTTAAAGCCAGAGAGAGCAGTTTAGGCTGAGGGAGCACCTCTGCATGGGAGGGGGTATGGGGTGGGAGAAGGCAGGCAGGCTGGGAGTCCTTCATTGCATCCTAGCTCTGCCATAAGTTGTGCAGTCTGGGATAGCCACTCAGACTTTCTTGGCCTCAGTTTATGATCTCTAAAGTGATGATAATCGTATTTTTATGTAAAAGACTAAATTCTATGACTGTTCATAAGTGCTCATTCCGTGTTACTAATAATAGTCTTGTTATCTGCCTTGCAGAATTGTCTTAGGAATTAGGGATGGCATGTGTAAAGTGTCTGATGCTCAATAAATGACTTTTATTATTGTCTTTCCTGGGAAGTTGGTCAGCAAGAGTGTAGAGAGTAAAAAGAGAAGAGAGTTGAGAAAGAATGTCATCAGAACCAACACTTAAAAGGGGAGGACAAAAGAGGAAGAAGGAAGGGCCACAGGTGTAGGAGGAAAAGCAGGGATGAGTGGAGACTCAGAAACCAGAGGGAAGGAGGAATCAAGGAGGGAGTGGTCAGTTATGTCCGATGCCACAGAGAGGCTAGGGAAGTTCAGGAGCATTGGATTTGGTCACTGAGAGGTCGCCGGTGGCCTCGGAGAGCAGTTTCAGGGGAATGGGGAAGAGGAAAGCCAGACTATACTGACCCGAGGGCTGAATCAGGCTGAGACAATGGAGGCCTATGTTGGCATGGTCTTCCTGAAGGTCTGTTAGGAAGGGGGGGAAGGTGTGACATCTGGGGACTGGGGCACATTTGATGAAGGGAAAGTTTATTCAGGTTGAAAGCGATAGAGTATACATACATAGAGAAGCTGAGAGCCAGAGAGAAGTGAGAGACAAGACAGAGAGGGAAAAATACCCCAAAATAATGGAAAGCTTGTGAGGCTGAGGGAAGCTGGCAGGAATGGAGCCTGGAGCCCAGGGGCCGGGATTTATTTAATGGTGGTCCAGGGGAGATGTACCTGTTTACGGAGGCGGGGGTTTGGGGAAATATGAAGACAGTACCTGCCCATCAGGTCTCCTGTGCTTTTCCACCTGGCTCCCTGGTACTCTAGGTCGAGCTAAATTTTCTCAGGCTGGACAGATTTCTCTCAAATAATCAGGTCAATTGATTCCGTTTTCTTTAAATTGAATTATAAGCATTTTTCATACCAAATAGAGATTACCCTGAATTTAACTCAAAAAGCAGTTATACAATGAGTTAATTTTGCTCCATCACCTCTGCATTAATTTTAATTATTTTTTTTAATAGTTGAGAAGACATTTTTCCTCTACTCCAAACAAATGGTTTTTACCATTTCAAGTGAACTGCGGTTGTCATTTGCCCAGAGGTGTGAAGTCCTCAGACTGAGGTGGATTTCTCCTGAGTTCAAGTGAATCCCTATTATAATTCTTTCATAGCCTCTTCCAGTGTTTATCACCTGGTTTGGGAGGAAAGCATTCTGCACAACCACTCCCAAGCCCACTAGGTCGCCGCTGAATTCCTTCATTAGTCTCTTTGCTGATGTTTACTTCTCTGTCCTAAGACTCTTCCCATGCACCTTGTCCACATTCATTGCCATAACTGAAGGAAAGGGGACACCTGTCAGCCCTCCAGAGGGACTATAACAAGAACAGATTCAAAACTAGAGACATGTTTAGAAGACTCTGAGAAAGGTAAAGGGACAGCAAAGTGGTGTTTCCTCTGCCACTTTAACCCATTCTACATTCATCTTATGAATATCTACAAAGTAGTGAGTGGCTGGCTGCCAGGATTTATTAATAAAATTTACTCTATTTCTTCTCCTCAGCAAAATCATCTTAATGACTCCCAAACCACACCCTACATCAGAACCTATCATTTCCTCTCCCCAAGACTGCCTGAATAGCTTTGCATTGTTCTTAGCATAAAATACACACTCTACCAGGGCCTCTGGCTTGGTCTGGACCCCATCCACCCGCATCTCAGGCCACTCTGCTCCTCCATCCTTAAATTCCATTTATGCTTTTGGGTCCTAACAGGGGTCAAATGCTTTCCTGTTCTTTGGGCCTGTTGACCCCCCAACCACCTGGGAGATGGCCTATCTTGATCAGACAGTCAAATATAAATGCTATTTCTTTCCCTTCCCGCCCCACACACCTGGGGAGAGGCAGTGTGGTATAGTGTTTTGAGGGGCTATACTTTCAGACTTTTGGGGTTGAAATCCCGGATCCACCACCTGCTAGCTACTCTGTCACCTTGGGAAGTTCTTCACGTGTCTGTTTCCCCACTTAAAATGTGGGGCTGATGGGACGCCTGGGTGGCTCAGTCAGTTACGTGTCTGCCTTTGGCTCAGGTCATGATCCCAGGGGCCTGGGATCCCAGGGCCCTGCTCAGAGGGGAGCCTGCTTCTCCCTCTGCCTCTGCCCCTTCTCCCTGCTCATGCTCTCTCTCTGACAAATAAATAAATAAAGTCTTTAAAAGAAAATGTGGGGCTGATAAAAGATACTCTGAAGACTAAATTTGTTAACAGATGGTAAATTCTTAGGACTGTAATACAAGTTGTCATTTTAGCATATACTCCGATTTTATTCCACTTGTCAGGTTTGAGTCTGTCACCTAGGGAAGGTTTATGGTGCTCCCCAAGCCCCTGCCGATGATGGTCGACTCACTGAACTGGCTTAATGAATGAACAATGGTCCTTTCCGATTTAGGAGGGGCACTGGGTGCGCGTGGTCAAAGAGACAAGGTCTGCCTTCTCTTTGAGCTGACGGTTCAGCAGGTCAAACTCTGAACACATGCCGGACTGGTCTGTTGTGGGAAAGGGAATCTCTGGGTCGTGGCCCATCCCTAGAGTGACCGGAATCCGCCCCCCCCACCCCCAGGAGGGGCCCCGAGGAAGGCACCTGGCCCGCGAGAACCAGAACCACGAGGGCCAAGGGGAGGCGCCAGGACTGCGGAGCTTCCGAGAAGGATGCTCCGCGCAGGCCTAGCTCGTCCTCCAGCCACGGAAGAGCCCGAAGGACCTGGGCGGGCCGAGGACGGCGGGCGCCAATGGCCGGGCCGCCCCGCCCCCGGCCGGCGACTTCCCGGGATAGGCCCCGCCTCCTTGTCGCGCAGCCGTCCGGGTCTCTGCGCCGCACGCCCGTCGCCCGCCGGAGTCCCGCTGAGGTGAGCGGTGAG